>NW_025747517.1:25000-54120 GCF_021184085.1 Oncorhynchus gorbuscha | reverse complement strand
ATCAATCAACCAACCAATACATAAATCAATTAGTACATCAATCAACCAACCAATACATCAATCAACCAACCAATACATCAACCAACCAATACATCAACCAACCAATACATTAATAAACCAATACATCAATCAACCAACCAATACATAAATCAACCATCCAATACATCAACCAACCAATACATTAATAAACCAATACATCAATCAACCAACCAATACATCAATTAATACATCAATTAATACATCAACCCTAAGGTCAAATAGTTTCTCAATACACAGAGGTACCAGACAGGGCTGTCCTTTGTCCCCTCTCCTCTTTGCACTCGTTATGGAACCACTGGCCGAGGCCATCAGGGTAACGCCTGCTATACAGGGGCTGCTCATTGGTGATGTTCACCATAAAATAAGGTTGTATGCTGATGTCCTGATATTCATCTCTAGTCCCGAGACTTCAATTACATCTCTTATTAATATTATTGGAACAGTTTGTGTGTTTACCTATATCAGGCTACAGGTAGCTGGAACAGTGTGTGTGTTTACCTATATCAGGCTACAGGTAGCTGGAACAGTGTGTGTGTTTACCTATATCAGGCTGCAGGTAGCTGGAACAGTGTATTTACCTATATCAGGCTACAGGTAGCTGGAACAGTTTGTGTGTTTACCTATATCAGGCTGCAGGTAGCTGGAACAGTGTGTTTACCTATATCAGGCTGCAGGTAGCTGGAACAGTGTGTGTGTTTACCTATATCAGGCTACAGGTAGCTGGAACAGTGTGTTTACCTATATCAGACTGCAGGTAGCTGGAACAGTGTATTTACCTATATCAGGCTGCAGGTAGCTGGAACAGTGTGTGTGTTTACCTATATCAGGCTGCAGGTAGCTGGAACAGTGTATTTACCTATATCAGGCTACAGGTAGCTGGAACATTTTGTGTGTTTACCTGTATGAGGCTATAGGTAGCTGGAACAGTGTGTGTGTTTACCTATATCAGGCTACAGGTAACTGGAACAGTGTGTTTACCTATATCAGGCTACAGGTAGCTGGAACAGGGTGTTTACCTATATCAGGCTACAGGTAGCTGGAACAGTGTATTTACCTATATCAGGCTACAGGTAACTGGAACAGTGTGTTTACCTATATCAGGCTACAGGTAGCTGGAACAGTGTGTTTAACTATATCAAGCTGCAGGTAGCTGGAACAGTGTGTGTTTACCTATATCAGGCTACAGGTAGCTGGAACAGTGTGTGTGCTTACCTGTATCAGGCTGAAAGTAGCTGGAACAGTATGTGTGTTTACCTGTATCAGGCTACAGGTAGCTGGAACAGTGTGTGTGTTTACCTATACCAGGCTACAGGTAGCTGGAACAGTGTGTTTACCTATATCAGGCTACAGGTAGCTGGAACAGTGTGTGTGTTTACCTGTATCAGGCTGAAAGTAGCTGGAACAGTGTGTGTGTTTACCTGTATCAGGCTGAAAGTAGCTGGAACAGTGTGTGTGTTTACCTATACCAGGCTACAGGTAGCTGGAACAGTGTGTTTACCTATATCAGGCTACAGGTAGCTGGAACAGTGTGTTTGTTTACCTGTATCAGGCTGAAAGTAGCTGGAACAGTGTGTGTGTTTACCTGTATCAGGCTGAAAGTAGCTGGAACAGTGTGTGTGTTTACCTGTACCAGGCTACAGGTAGCTGGAACAGTGTGTTTACCTATATCAGGCTACAGGTATCTGAAACAGTGTGTGTGTTTACCTATATCAGGCTACAGGTAGCTGGAACAGTGTGTTTATCTGTATCAGGTTACAGGTATCTGGAACAGTGTGTTTACCTTATGTCAGGCTACAGGTAGCTGGAACAGTGTGTTTACCTATATCAGGCTACAGGTAGCTGGAACACTGTGTGTTTACCTATATCAGGCTACAGGTAGCTGGAACAGTGTGTGTGCTTACCTGTATCAGGCTGAAAGTAGCTGGAACAGTATGTGTGTTTACCTGTATCAGGCTACAGGTAGCTGGAACAGTGTGTTTACCTGTATCAGGCTACAGGTAGCTGGACCAGTTTGTGTGTTTACCTATATCAGGCTACAGGTAGCTGGAACAGTTTGTGTGTTTACCTGTATCAGGCTGCAGGAACAGTGTGTTTACCTATATCAGGCTACAGGTAGCTGGAACAGTGTGTGTGTTTACCTGTATCAGGCTGCAGGTAGCTGGAACAGTGTGTGTGTTTACCTATATCAGACTGCAGGTAGCTGGAACAGTGTGTTTACCTATATCAGGCTACAGGTAGCTGGAACAGTGTGTTTACCTATATCAGGCTGCAGGTAGCTGGAACAGTGTGTTTACCTATATCAGGCTACAGGTAGCTGGAACAGTGTGTGTGTGTTTACCTATATCAGGCTACAGGTAGCTGGAACAGTGTGTTTACCTATATCAGGCTGCAGGTAGCTGGAACAGTGTGTTTACCTATATCAGGCTACAGGTAGCTGGAACAGTGTGTTTACCTATATCAGGCTGCAGGTAGCTGGAACAGTGTGTTTACTTATTTCAGACTGCAGGTAGCTGGAACAGTGTGTTTACCTATTTCAGACTGCAGATAGCTGGAACAGTGTGTTTACCTATTTCAGACTGCAGGTAGATGGAACAGCGTGTTTACCTATTTCAGACTGCAGGTAGATGGAACAGCGTGTTTACCTATTTCAGACTGCATGTAGACAGAGAGATAAACACATCAGATCTATTTTAACAACACGTCATATTGTGTGTCAGGGTGTGTCTGTGTCTTTGTCTGTACGTGTGTTACTCAAGGGAGGGGAATTTGCTGACGTTGTTGGAAACTCTGATGAGCATTCGAGCTGCTTTCAGATGCTCCCCTCTCTTCACATGGATCTGAAATCAATCAATCAATATATCAACCAGTCAATACAATCAACCAACACATATATCAATACACCAACCAATACATCAACCAATACATCAACCAACCAATACATCAACCAATTAACCAACCAACCAGTACATCAATCAACCAATACATCAACCAACACATACATCAATACACCAACCAATACACCAACCAACCAATACACCAATCAATACATCAACCAACCAATACATCAATACACCAATACATCAACCAATACATTAACCAACCAATACATCAACCAATACATTAACCAACCAATACGTCAATCAATACATCAACCAACCAATACATCAACCAACACATACATCAATACACCAACCAATACACCAACCAACCAATACACCAATCAATACATCAACCAACCAATACATCAATACACCAATACATCAACCAATACATTAACCAACCAATACATCAATCAACCAACCAATACATCAATCAAACAACCAATACATCAATCAACCATCCAATACATCAATTAATACATCAACCCTAAGGTCAAATAGTTTCTCAATACACAGAGGTACCAGACAGGGCTGTCCTTTATCCCTCTCCTCTTTGCACTCGTTATGGAACCACTGGCCGAGGCCATCAGGGTAACGCCTGCTATACAGGGGCTGCTCATTGGTGATGTTCACCATAAAATAAGGTTGTATGCTGATGTCCTGATATTCATCTCTAGTCCCGAGACTTCAATTACATCTCTTATTAATATTATTGAATTATTCAGCGAATTCTCAGGCTACAAGATTAATCTAACTAAGTGAAAGGCTATGCCACTTGGTAGCCTACACTCTGTACCTAATACTTCTCCCCCCTTCCCTTTTAAATGGTCTCCCTCAGGTTTCATGTATCTGGGTATATTTGTAACTCCTAAATTCCAGAAAATGTACAAAGCCAATTTTGTTCCCTTGTTTGATACAATAAGACAGGATCTGGAGCGCTGGAACTCTCTCCCGATTTCTTGGTTGGGTAGAATATCCCTCTTGAAAATGAACATTTTATCTAGACTACTTTACCCAATCCAAATGATCCCAGTATTACTCTCCAATAAGGTAATAAAGGATGTAAATGGATGGCTAAGTTCCTTTATATGGAGTAAACGCAAGCCAGGACTTAAGATGGCAATATTGCAGCAGCTTCTATGGGCGGCATGGACCTGCCCAATATCAGGTTCTATCAATGGTGTGCCCACCTTTGTTATATTTCTGACTGGATCACAAATGATGACTCCTCTATTTGGTTAGACATTGAGACTTCTCTTTTAAAAATACCCCTTACAGGATCTTTTATTTTTCAGAAGTTTCAAGTCTGTAGAAGAACACTGCAATAATCCTGTTACACTTAACACACTCAAAATATGGAGGTCAGTTCAACGCTTCCTGGGAAGGTCCAAACGAACCTCTGCTCTTACCCCAATTCTTAACAACCCAGATTTCAGTCCAGGATTGCTGGATGCTGGCTTTAACTTATGGCTTAATAAGGGCATAAGCAGGCTAAATGACTTATTTGCTTATAAGATTTTGTTGTCGTTTGAGCAGATGGTCGAGAAATATCGACTCCCAAAGCAGGACTTTTTCCGCTTCCTACAAGTAAGACATTATATTCTGAAGAGCACCACCTTAATTGGTAACCCTGATGTGTCTGTCATCGAAAATAATGATTTTTTCCCCACAAAGGAAAATGTCTGTAAGTCTGTTTTATGATACTTGAAGGTCCTTTTCTGCTGTCAACACACAGAGGGTGAAACAAGTGTGGGAGAAAGAATTGTCTGTTACTATTGACGAAGAGATGTGGGAGGACATTTTGGAGATATGCAAAAACAATATATATATATGTAATCGTACTAGAGAATCCAGTTCAGAATAATACACAGATTGCATATATCCCCAAATCTCAGACATGCTTTTAGCCCCACTTCCTCTTCCCCTCAGTGTCTTCAATGCAAAACTGATACAGGCACCCTAACACATTGTTTATGGTCATGTACCAAAATACAAAGATACTGCTCTGGTGTTCTGCAAGAAACTGAAGAGATCCTAGGGGTTGATCTAGAATTGGAACCAGTTTCTTTACTGTTAGGTCTCCCTAGTAGGCATGCACCTAGTGGTTAGAGTGTTGGACTAGTAACAGAAAGGTTGCAAGTTCAAATCCCTGAGCTGACAAGGTACAAATCTGTCGTTTTGTCCCTGAACAGGCAATTAACCCACTGTTCCCCAGTAGGCCGTCATTGAAAATAAGAATTTGTTCTTAACTGACTTGCCTAGTTAAATAAAGGTAAAATATATATATATATATTTTTACTTCTGTGGGTAAAAGGAGGCTTTACAACATCCTTACCTTCGCAGCGAGGAAAAAACATCCTTTTACAGTGGATTAGTGATAATATGGTTCCTTCTATTAAAGATTGGCATAAGATACTATTTGAATGGGTGCCTCTGGAATATCTGACATGTACATTGCATTCTAAAACAGACCAGTTCTACAAAGTATGGGAACCTTATCTAAATGACCTAGAACCTGAAGTATCAGCTGTTATGCTGCAAGGATTCTCTTAGAATGGCGGGGGATCTATGTATTTCAGAACTACACTGTACGTTCCATGTGTGGAACCTTATCTAAATGACCTAGAACCTGAAGTATCAGCTGTTATGCTGCAAGGATTCTCTTAGAATGGCGGGGGATCTATGTATTTCAGAACTACACTGTACGTTCCATGTGTGGAACCTTATCTAAATGACCTAGAACCTGAGGTATCAACTATTATGCTGCAAGGATTCTCTTAGAATGGCGGGTATCTATGTATTTCAGAACTACACGGTACGTTCCATGTGTGGAACCTAACCTCTTGGTTTAAACTGAGCTTTTTCGTTTAATTTCTATTTGTAAGTTTGTTTAAAATGTATGTATTGAGAGACGCAATGATGGTGATGGGGTGAGAGAAGCACCGAGCGGGAAGAGGAAAATGGTGTACGTATGTATGGGTGTGTACGTATGGGTGTGTACGTATGGGTGTGTACGTATGGGTGTGTACGTATGGGTGTGTACGTATGGGTGTGTACGTATGGGTGTGTACGTATGGGTGTGTACGTATGGGTGTGTACGTATGGGTGTGTACGTATGGGTGTGTACGTATGGGTGTGTATGTATGGGTGTGTACGTATGGGTGTGTACGTATGGGTGTGTACGTATGGGTGTGTGTATGTATGGGTGTGTACGTATGGGTGTGTATGTATGGGTGTGTATGTATGGGTGTGTACGTATGGGTGTGTACGTATGGGTGTGTATGTATGGGTGTGTACGTATGGGTGTGTACGTATGGGTGTGTATGTATGGGTGTGTACGTATGGGTGTGTGTATGTATGGGTGTGTGTGTATGGGTGTGTATGTATGGGTGTGTATGTATGGGTGTGTACGTATGGGTGTGTATGTATGGGTGTGTATGTATGGGTGTGTATGTATGGGTGTGTATGTATGGGTGTGTACGTATGGGTGTGTACGTATGGGTGTGTACGTATGGGTGTGTACGTATGGGTGTGTACGTATGGGTGTGTACGTATGGGTGTGTACGTATGGGTGTGTACGTATGGGTGTGTACGTATGGGTGTGTACGTATGGGTGTGTACGTATGGGTGTGTACGTATGGGTGTGTACGTATGGGTGTGTACGTATGGGTGTGTACGTATGGGTGTGTACGTATGGGTGTGTGTATGTATGGGTGTGTATGTATGGGTGTGTGTATGTATGGGTGTGTATGTATGGGTGTGTATGTATGGGTGTGTATGTATGGGTGTGTATGTATGGGTGTGTATGGGTGTGTGTGTGTATGTATGGGTGTGTACGTATGGGTGTGTGTGTGTATGTATGGGTGTGTACGTATGGGTGTGTGTATATGTATGGGTGTGTACGTATGGGTGTGTACGTATGGGTGTGTACGTATGGGTGTGTATGTATGGGTGTGTATGTATGGGTGTGTACGTATGGGTGTGTACGTATGGGTGTGTACGTATGGGTGTGTACGTATGGGTGTGTATGTATGGGTGTGTACGTATGGGTGTGTACGTATGGGTGTGTACGTATGGGTGTGTGTATGTATGGGTGTGTATGTATGGGTGTGTATGTATGGGTGTGTACGTATGGGTGTGTGTATGTATGGGTGTGTATGTATGGGTGTGTATGTATGGGTGTGTATGTATGGGTGTGTATGGGTGTGTGTGTGTGTGTATGTATGGGTGTGTACGTATGGGTGTGTGTATATGTATGGGTGTGTACGTATGGGTGTGTATGTATGGGTGTGTATATATGGGTGTGTATGTATGGGTGTGTGTGTGTATGTATGGGTGTGTATGTATGGGTGTGTATATATGGGTGTGTATGTATGGGTGTGTGTGTGTATGTATGGGTGTGTATGTATGGGTGTGTATGTATGGGTGTGTATGTGTGTGTGTACGTATGTATGGGTGTGTATGTGTGTGTGTACGTATGTATGGGTGTGTATGTGTGTGTGTACGTATGTATGGGTGTGTATGTATGGGTGTGTGCGTACGCGTATATGTGTGTATATGCAGGAGTGTATGTATGTATGTGTATGTGTATGTATATATATATACGCGTAGCTTTGTGTAAGTGGGTGCTGTTTTTCTTGTTGTTTTTTCTGTTGTTGTATCTCTTAATATGGGTGAAAATGGTGAAATTCCAATAAAAATACTGTTACAAAAAATCAATACATCAACCAACCAATCAATAATCAACTAACCCACCAATACATCAATCAATACATCAACCAACCAATCAATAATCAACTAACCCACCAATACATCAACCAACCAATCAATAATCAACTAACCCACCAATACATCAATCAATACATCAACCAACCAATCAATAATCAACTAACCCACCAATACATCAATCAATACATCAACCAACCAATACATCCAAAAACCAACCAGTACATCAGTCAACCAATCAATACATCCATCAACCAATACATCAACCAACCAGTACATCAGTCAACCAATCAATACATCCATCAACCAATACATCAACCAACCAGTACATGAGTCAACCAATCAATACATCCATCAACCAATACATCAACCAACCAGTACATGAGTCAACCAATCAATACATCAATCAAGCAATACATCAACCAACCAGTACATGAGTCAACCAATCAATACATCAATCAACCAATACATCAGTCAACCAGTACATGAGTCAACCAATCAATACATCAATCAACCAATACATCAACCAACCAGTACATGAGTCAACCAATCAATACATCAATCAACCAATACATCAACCAACCAGTACATGAGTCAACCAATCAAAAAAATCAGTCAACCAACCAATATATCATCAACCAACCAATACATCAGTCAACCAATACATCAATCAATCAATCAATACATCCATTGTTTATAGACTTCCTTTTTCTACTGTGTCATTGACTTGTTAATTGTTTACTCCATGTGTAACTCTGTGTTATTGACTTGTTAATTGTTTACTCCATGTGTAACTCTGTGTTGTCTGTTCACACTGCTTTGCTTTATCTTGGCCAGGTCGCAGTTGCAAATGAGAACTTGTTCTCAACTAGCCTACCTGGTTAAATAAAGGTGTTCTCAACTAGCCTCCCTGGTTAAATAAAGGTGTTCTCAACTAGCCTACCTGGTTAAATAAAGGTGTTCTCAACTAGCCTACCTGGTTAAATAAAGGTGTTCTCAACTAGCCTACCTGGTTAAATAAAGGTGTTCTCAACTAGCCTACCTGGTTAAATAAAGGTGTTCTCAACTAGCCTCTCTGGTTAAATAAAGGTGTTCTCAACTAGCCTCCCTGGTTAAATAAAGGTGTTCTCAACTAGCCTCCCTGGTTAAATAAAGGTGTTCTCAACTAGCCTCCCTGGTTAAATAAAGGTGTTCTCAACTAGCCTCCCTGGTTACATAAAGGTGTTCTCAACTAGCCTCCCTGGTTAAATAAAGGTGTTCTCAACTAGCCTCCCTGGTTAAATAAAGGTGTTCTCAACTAGCCTCCCTGGTTAAATAAAGGTGTTCTCAACTAGCCTCCCTGGTTAAATAAAGGTGTTCTCAACTAGCCTCCCTGGTTAAATAAAGGTGTTCTCAACTAGCCTCCCTGGTTAAATAAAGGTGTTCTCAACTAGCCTACCTGGTTAAATAAATGTGTTCTCAACTAGCCTACCTGGTTAAATAAATGTGTTCTCAACTAGCCTACCTGGTTAAATAAAGGTGTTCTCAACTAGTCTACCTGGTTAAATAAAGGTGTTCTCAACTAGCCTACCTGGTTAAATAAAGGTGTTCTCAACTAGCCTCCCTGGTTAAATAAAGGTGTTCTCAACTAGCCTACCTGGTTAAATAAAGGTGTTCTCAACTAGCCTACCTGGTTAAATAAAGGTGTTCTCAACTAGCCTACCTGGTTAAATAAAGGTGTTCTCAATTAGCCTCCCTGGTTAAATAAAGGTGTTCTCAACTAGCCTACCTGGTTAAATAAAGGTGTTCTCAACTAGCCTACCTGGTTAAATAAAGGTGTTCTCAACTAGCCTCCCTGGTTAAATAAAGGTGTTCTCAACTAGTCTACCTGGTTAAATAAAGGTGCTCTCAACTAGTCTACCTGGTTAAATAAAGGTGTTCTCAACTAGCCTACCTGGTTAAATAAAGGTGTTCTCAACTGGCCTACCTGGTTAAATAAAGGTGTTCTCAACTAGCCTCCCTGGTTAAATAAAGGTGTTCTCAACTAGCCTCCCTGGTTAAATAAAGGTGTTCTCAACTAGCCTACCTGGTTAAATAAAGGTGTTCTCAACTAGCCTCCCTGGTTAAATAAAGGTGTTCTCAACTAGCCTCCCTGGTTACATAAAGGTGTTCTCAACTAGCCTCCCTGGTTACATAAAGGTGTTCTCGACTAGCCTCCCTGGTTAAATAAAGGTGTTCTCGACTAGCCTACCTGGTTAAATAAAGGTGTTCTCGACTAGCCTACCTGGTTAAATAAAGGTGTTCTCGACTAGCCTACCTGGTTAAATAAAGGTGTTCTCGACTAGCCTACCTGGTTAAATAAAGGTGTTCTCGACTAGCCTACCTGGTTAAATAAAGGTGTTCTCGACTAGCCTACCTGGTTAAATAAAGGTGTTCTCAACTAGCCTCCCTGGTTAAATAAAGGTGTTCTCAACTAGCCTCCCTGGTTAAATAAAGGTGTTCTCAACTAGCCTCCCTGGTTAAATAAAGGTGTTCTCAACTAGCCTACCTGGTTAAATAAAGGTGTTCTCAACTGGCCTCCCTGGTTAAATAAAGGTGTTCTCAACTAGCCTCCCTGGTTAAATAAAGGTGTTCTCAACTAGCCTACCTGGTTAAATAAAGGTGTTCTCAACTAGCCTACCTGGTTAAATAAAGGTGTTCTCAACTAGCCTACCTGGTTAAATAAAGGTGTTCTCAACTAGCCTACCTGGTTAAATAAAGGTGTTCTCAACTAGCCTCCCTGGTTAAATAAAGGTGTTCTCAATTAGCCTACCTGGTTAAATAAAGGTGTTCTCAACTAGCCTACCTGGTTAAATAAAGGTGTTCTCAACTAGCCTACCTGGTTAAATAAAGGTGTTCTCAACTAGCCTACCTGGTTAAATAAAGGTGTTCTCAACTAGCCTACCTGGTTAAATAAAGGTGTTCTCAACTAGCCTACCCGGTTAAATAAAGGTGTTCTCAACTAGCCTACCCGGTTAAATAAAGGTGTTCTCAACTAGCCTACCCGGTTAAATAAAGGTGTTCTCAACTAGCCTACCTGGTTAAATAAAGGTGTTCTCAACTAGCCTACCTGGTTAAATAAAGGTGTTCTCAACTAGCCTCCCTGGTTAAATAAAGGTGTTCTCAACTAGCCTCCCTGGTTAAATAAAGGTGTTCTCAACTAGCCTACCTGGTTAAATAAAGGTGTTCTCAACTAACCTACCTGGTTAAATAAAGGTGTTCTCAACTAGCCTCCCTGGTTAAATAAAGGTGTTCTCAACTAGCCTACCTGGTTAAATAAAGGTGTTCTCAACTAGCCTACCTGGTTAAATAAAGGTGTTCTCAACTAGTCTACCTGGTTAAATAAAGGTGTTCTCAACTAACCTACCTGGTTAAATAAAGGTGTTCTCAACTAGCCTCCCTGGTTAAATAAAGGTGTTCTCAACTAGCCTACCTGGTTAAATAAAGGTGTTCTCAACTAGCCTCCCTGGTTAAATAAAGATGTTCTCAACTAGCCTCCCTGGTTAAATAAAGGTGTTCTCAACTGGCCTACCTGGTTAAATAAAGGTGTTCTCAACTAGCCTACCTGGTTAAATAAAGGTGTTCTCAACTAGCCTACCTGGTTAAATAAAGGTGTTCTCAACTAGCCTACCTGGTTAAATAAAGGTGTTCTCAACTAGCCTACCTGGTTAAATAAAGGTGTTCTCAACTAGCCTCCCTGGTTAAATAAAGGTGTTCTCAACTAGCCTCCCTGGTTAAATAAAGGTGTTCTCAACTAGCCTCCCTGGTTAAATAAAGGTGTTCTCAACTAGCCTCCCTGGTTAAATAAAGGTGTTCTCAACTAGCCTACCTGGTTACATAAAGGTGTTCTCAACTAGCCTACCTGGTTACATAAAGGTGTTCTCAACTAGCCTACCTGGTTACATAAAGGTGTTCTCAACTAGCCTCCCTGGTTAAATAAAGGTGTTCTCAACTAGCCTCCCTGGTTAAATAAAGGTGTTCTCAACTAGCCTCCCTGGTTAAATAAAGGTGTTCTCAACTAGCCTCCCTGGTTAAATAAAGGTGTTCTCAACTAGCCTCCCTGGTTAAATAAAGGTGTTCTCAACTAGCCTCCCTGGTTAAATAAAGGTGTTCTCAACTAGCCTCCCTGGTTAAATAAAGGTGTTCTCAACTAGCCTCCCTGGTTAAATAAAGGTGTTCTCAACTAGCCTACCTGGTTAAATAAAGGTGTTCTCAACTAGCCTCCCTGGTTAAATAAAGGTGTTCTCAACTAGCCTCCCTGGTTAAATAAAGGTGTTCTCTCAACTAGCCTACCTGGTTAAATAAAGGTGTTCTCAACTAGCCTACCTGGTTAAATAAAGGTGTTCTCTCAACTAGTCTACCTGGTTAAATAAAGGTGTTCTCAACTAGCCTACCTGGTTAAATAAAGGTGTTCTCAACTAGCCTCCCTGGTTAAATAAAGGTGTTCTCAACTAGTCTACCTGGTTAAATAAAGGTGTTCTCAACTAGTCTACCTGGTTAAATAAAGGTGTTCTCAACTAGCCTACCTGGTTAAATAAAGGTGTTCTCAACTAGCCTACCTGGTTAAATAAAGGTGTTCTCAACTAGTCTACCTGATTAAATAAAGGTGTTCTCAACTAGCCTCCCTGGTTAAATAAAGGTGTTCTCAAATAACCTACCTGGTTAAATAAAGGTGTTCTCAACTAGCCTACCTGGTTAAATAAAGGTGTTCTCAACTAGCCTACCTGGTTAAATAAAGGTGTTCTCAACTAGCCTACCTGGTTAAATAAAGGTGTTCTCAACTAGCCTACCTGGTTAAATAAAGGTGTTCTCAACTAGCCTACCTGGTTAAATAAAGGTGTTCTCAACTAGCCTACCTGGTTACATAAAGGTGTTCTCAACTAGCCTACCTGGTTAAATAAAGGTGTTCTCAACTAGCCTAGCTGGTTAAATAAAGGTGTTCTCAACTAGCCTACCTGGTTAAATAAAGGTGTTCTCAACTAGCCTCCCTGGTTAAATAAAGGTGTTCTCAACTAGCCTACCTGGTTACATAAAGGTGTTCTCAACTAGCCTACCTGGTTAAATAAAGGTGTTCTCAACTAGCCTACCTGGTTAAATAAAGGTGTTCTCAACTAGCCTACCTGGTTACATAAAGGTGTTCTCAACTAGCCTACCTGGTTAAATAAAGGTGTTCTCAACTAGCCTAGCTGGTTAAATAAAGGTGTTCTCAACTAGCCTACCTGGTTAAATAAAGGTGTTCTCAACTAGCCTCCCTGGTTAAATAAAGGTGTTCTCAACTAGCCTCCCTGGTTAAATAAAGGTGTTCTCAACTAGCCTCCCTGGTTAAATAAAGGTGTTCTCAACTAGCCTCCCTGGTTAAATAAAGGTGTTCTCAACTAGCCTCCCTGGTTAAATAAAGGTGAAATAAAAATAATAATATATGAGGTTGTTGTGTGTATCCCTTGTTTGTTGTGATTGGACGAACAAAGACACACCCACATCAAACCACACCCCCATAGACGACTCTCGTTTCTTTGCCTTCAGTCACGGCCACTAGCATTTCAAATCAAATGTATTTATAAAGCCCTTCGTACATCAGCTGATATCTCAAAGTGCTGTACAGAAACACAGCCTAAAACTCCCAAACAGCAAGCAATGCAGGTGTAGAAGCACGGTGGCTAGGAAAAACTCCCTAGAAAGGCCAAAACCTAGGAAGAAACCTAGAGAGGAACCAGGCTATGAGGAGTGGCCAGTCCTCTTCTGGCTGTGCCTGGTGGAGATTAGAAACCTAGAGAGGAACCAGGCTATGTGGGGTGGCCAGTCCTCTTCTGGCTGTGACGGGTGGAGATTATAACAGAACGTGGCCAAGATGTTCAAATGTTCATAAATGACCAGCATAGTCGAATAATAATAAGGCAAAATAATAATATATGTTTGTGTGTATGTATGTGTGTGTGTGTGTATATATGAGTGTTTTGCGTGTGTGTGTGTGTGTGTATATATGAGTGTTTTGCGTGTGTGTGTGTGTGTATATGAGTGTTTTGCGTGTGTATTTACAGTACCAGTCAAAAGTTTGGACAAACTTTCTCATTCCAGGGTTTTTATTTATTGTTACTATTTTCTACATTGTAGAATAAGAGTGAAGACATCAAAACTATGAAATAACACATATGGAATCATGTAGTAACCAAACAAGTGTTAAACAACTAGTCCAGGGGTTGAATCTCAATAGTCTCTAGTGTAGTCTAGGGATGAGTGTCAATGGTCTCTAGTGTAGTCTAGGGATGAGTGTCAATGGTCTCTAGTGTAGTCTAGGGATGAGTGTCAATGGTCTCTAGTGTAGTCTAGGGATGAGTGTCAATAGTCTCTAGTGTAGTCTAGGGATGAGTCTCAATGGTCTCTAGTGTAGTCTAGGGGTGAGTCTCAATGGTCTCTAGTGTAGTCTAGGGATGAGTCTCAATAGTCTCTAGTGTAGTCTAGGGGTGAGTCTCAATAGTCTCTAGTGTAGTCTAGGGGTGAGTGTCATTCGTCTCTAGTGTAGTCCAGAGATGAGTCTCAATTGTCTCTAGTGTAGTCCAGAGATGAGTCTCAATAGTCTCTAGTGTAGTCCAGAGATGAGTCTCAATAGTCTAGTGTAGTATAGGGATGAGTCTCAATAGCCTCTAGTGTAGTCTAGGGGTGAGTCTCAATAGCCTCTAGTGTAGTCTAGGGGTGAGTCTCAATAGCCTCTAGTGTAGTCTAGGGGTGAGTCTCAATAGCCTCTAGTGTAGTCTAGGGGTGAGTGTCAATAGTCTCTAGTGTAGTCTAGGGGTTGAATCTCAATAGTCTCTAGTGTAGTCTAGGGGTGAGTCTCTAGTGTAGTCTAGGGGTGAGTGTCATTAGTCTATGGGTTAGTCTCAATAGTGTAGTCTAGGGGTGAGTCTCATTAGTCTCTAGTGTAGTCTAGGGGTAAGTCTAGTCTCTAGTGTAGTCCAGGGGTTGAATGTCAATAGTCTCTAGTGTAGTCTAGAGGTGAATCTCAATAGTCTCTAATATAGTCTCTAGTGTAGTCTAGGGGTGAGTCTCAATAGTCTAGTGTAGTCTAGGGGTGAGTCTCATTAGTCTCTAGTGTAGTCCAGGGGTTGAATCCCTAGTCTTTAGTGTAGTCCAGGGGTTGAATCTCAATAGTCTCTAGTGTAGACTAGGGGTTGAATCTCAATAGTCTCTAGTGTAGACTAGGGGTTGAATCTCAATAGTCTCTAGTGTAGACTAGGGGTTGAATCTCAATAGTCTCTAGTGTAGTCCAGGGGGTGAATCTCAATAGTCTCTAGTGTAGTCCAGGGGTTGAGTCTCAATAGTCTCTAGTGTAGTCCAGGGGTTGAGTCTCAATAGTCTCTAGTGTAGTCCAGGGGTTGAGTCTCAATAGTCTCTAGTGTAGTCCAGGGGTTGAATCTCAAGTCTCTAGTGTAGTCCAGGGGTTGAGTCTCAATAGTCTCTAGTGTAGTCCAGGGGTTGAGTCTCAATAGTCTCTAGTGTAGTCCAGGGGTTGAGTCTCAATAGTCTCTAGTGTAGTCCAGGGGTTGAGTCTCAATAGTCTCTAATATAGTCTCTAGTGTAGTCTAGGGGTGAGTCTCAATAGTCTCTAGTGTAGTCTAGGGGTGAGTGTCATTTGTCTCTAGTGTAGTCTATGGGTTAGTCTCAATAGTGTAGTCTAGGAGTGAGTCTCAATAGTCTCTAGTGTAGTCTAGGGGTGAGTGTCATTAGTCTGTAGTGTAGTCTATGGGTTAGTCTCAATAGTGTAGTCTAGAGGTGAGTCTCAATAGTCTCTAGTGTAGTCTAGGGGTGAGTCTCATTAGTCTCTAGTGTAGTCTAGGGGTTGAATCCCTAGTCTCTAGTGTAGTCCAGGGGTTGAATCTCAATAGTCTCTAGTGTAGACTAGGGGTTGAATCTCAATAGTCTCTAGTGTAGACTAGGGGTTGAATCTCAATAGTCTCTAGTGTAGTCTAGAGGTGAGTCTCAATAGTCTCTAGTGTAGACTAGGGGTTGAATCTCAATCGTCTCTAGTGTAGTCTAGGGGTTGAGTCTCAATAGTCTCTAGTGTAGTCTAGGGGTTGAGTCTCAATAGTCTCTAGTGTAGTCCAGGGGTTGAATCTCAATAGTCTCTAGTGTAGTCCAGGGGTTGAGTCTCAATAGTCTCTAGTGTAGTCCAGGGGTTGAATCTCAATAGTCTCTAGTGTAGTCCAGGGGTTGAGTCTCAATAGTCTCTAGTGTAGTCCAGGGGTTGAGTCTCAATAGTCTCTAGTGTAGTCCAGGGGTTGAGTCTCAATAGTCTCTAGTGTAGTCCAGGGGTTGAGTCTCAATAGTCTCTAGTGTAGTCCAGGGGTTGAATCTCAATAGTCTCTAGTGTAGTCCAGGGGTTGAGTCTCAATAGTCTCTAGTGTAGTCCAGGGGTTGAGTCTCAATAGTCTCTAGTGTAGTCCAGGGGTTGAGTCTCAATAGTCTCTAGTGTAGTCCAGGGGTTGAGTCTCAATAGTCTCTAATATAGTCTCTAGTGTAGTCTAGGGGTGAGTCTCAATAGTCTCTAGTGTAGTCTAGGGGTGAGTGTCATTTGTCTCTAGTGTAGTCTATGGGTTAGTCTCAATAGTGTAGTCTAGGAGTGAGTCTCAATAGTCTCTAGTGTAGTCTAGGGGTGAGTGTCATTAGTCTGTAGTGTAGTCTAGAGGTGAGTCTCAATAGTCTCTAGTGTAGTCTAGGGGTGAGTCTCATTAGTCTCTAGTGTAGTCTAGGGGTTGAATCCCTAGTCTCTAGTGTAGTCCAGGGGTTGAATCTCAATAGTCTCTAGTGTAGACTAGGGGTTGAATCTCAATAGTCTCTAGTGTAGACTAGGGGTTGAATCTCAATAGTCTCTAGTGTAGTCTAGAGGTGAGTCTCAATAGTCTCTAGTGTAGACTAGGGGTTGAATCTCAATCGTCTCTAGTGTAGTCTAGGGGTTGAGTCTCAATAGTCTCTAGTGTAGTCTAGGGGTTGAGTCTCAATAGTCTCTAGTGTAGTCCAGGGGTTGAGTCTCAATAGTCTCTAATATAGTCTCTAGTGTAGTCTAGGGGTGAGTCTCAATAGCCTGGTCTCCTAGGGGTGCATCTCAATAGTCTGGTCTCCTAGAGGTACATCTCAATAGTCTAGTTCTGTCTCCTAGGGGTGCATCTCAATAGTCTGGTCTCCTAGGGGTGCATCTCAATAGTCTGGTCTCCTAGGGGTGCATCTCAATAGTCTGGTCTCCTAGGGGTGCATCTCAATAGTCTAGCTTAGTCTCCTAGGGGTGCATCTCAATAGTCTAGCTCTGTCTCCTAGGGGTGCATCTCAATAGTCTGGCTTAGTCTCCTAGGGGTGCATCTCAATAGTCTAGTTCTGTCTCCTAGGGGTGCATCTCAATAGTCTGGTCTCCTAGGGATGCATCTCAATAGTCTGGTCTCCTAGGGATGCATCTCAATAGTCTGGTCTCCTAGGGCTGCATCTCAATAGTCTAGTTCTGTCTCCTAGGGGTACATCTCAATAGTCTAGTTTGGTCTCCTAGGGGTACATCTCAGTCTAGTTCTGTCTCCTAGGGGTGCATCTCAATAGTCTAGTTCTGTCTCCTAGTGGTGCATCTCAATAGTCTAGTTCTGTCTCCTAGGGATGCATCTCAATAGTCTGGTCTCCTAGGGGTGCATCTCAATAGTCTAGTTCTGTCTCCTAGGGGTGCATCTCAATAGTCTAGTTCTGTCTCCTAGTGGTGCATCTCAATAGTCTAGTTCTGTCTCCTAGTGGTGCATCTCAATAGTCTGGTCTCCTACGTGGACATCTCAATAGACTAGCTTGGACTCCTAGGGTTGCATCTCAATAGTGTAGCTTGGTCTCCTAGGGGTGCATCTCAATAGTCTAGCTTGGTCTCCTAGGGGTGCATCTCAATAGTCTAGCTTGGTCTCCTAGGGGTGCATCTCAATAGTCTAGCTTGGTCTCCTAGGGGTGCATCTCAATAGTCTAGCTTGGTCTCCTAGGGGTGCATCTCAATAGTCTAGCTTGGTCTCCTAGGGGTGCATCTCAAAATTAGTAAAAAAATAAAGAAAAACCCTTGAATGAGTAGGTGTTCTAAAACTTTTGACTGGTACTGCATATGTATATATATATAACACACACCACTAACTGATCATTTTAACTAAACATACCTTACCCATGCAGATTAAGAGACTGTATTTCAACCATAAACAGAGAGAAAGAAAACACGTCACAACCACAATACCGTAAATACAGCCGTTATTTATCAGTGTAAATCAATACCGTAAATACAGCCGTTATTTATCAGTGTAAATCAATACCGTAAATACAGCCGTTATTTATCAGTGTAAATCAATACCGTAAATACAGCCGTTATTTATCAGTGTAAATCAATACCGTAAATACAGCCGTTATTTATCAGTGTAAACAATACCGTAAATACAGCCGTTATTTATCAGTGTAAATCAATACCGTAAATACAGCCGTTATTTATCAGTGTAAATCAATACCGTAAATACAGCCGTCATTTATCAGTGTAAATATATACCGTAAATACAGCCGTTATTTATCAGTGTAAATCAATACCGTAAATACAGCCGTCATTTATCAGTGTAAATCAATACCGTAAATACAGCCGTTATTTATCAGTGTAAATCAATACCGTAAATACAGCCGTTATTTATCAGTGTAAATCAATACCGTAAATACAGCCGTTATTTATCAGTGTAAATCAATACCGTAAATACAGCCGTCATTTATCAGTGTAAATCAATACCGTAAATACAGCCGTTATTTATCAGTGTAAATCAATACCGTAAATACAGCCGTTATTTATCAGTGTAAATCAATACCGTAAATACAGCCGTCATTTATCAGCGTAAATCAATACCGTAAATACAGCCGTTATTTATCAGCGTAAATCAATACCGTAAATACAGCCGTTATTTATCAGCGTAAATCAATACTGTAAATACAGCCGTTATTTATCAGCGTAAATCAATACCGTAAATACAGCCGTTATTTATCAGTGTAAATCAATACCGTAAATACAGCCGTCATTTATCAGCGTAAATCAATACCGTAAATACAGCCGTCATTTATCAGTGTAAATCAATACCGTAAATACAGCCGTCATTTATCAGTGTAAATCAATACCGTAAATACAGCCGTTATTTATCAGCGTAAATCAATACCGTAAATACAACCGTTATTTATCAGTGTAAATCAATACCGTAAATACAGCCGTCATTTATCAGTGTAAATCTTTACAACAAAAACCCAGAACTGTTCTGCCGTTCGCTGATCCATCTGCTGGTCTCGACGGTTCAGACCAGAAAGGTTTCCCGTCTACGATGAGCAGTAGAAAGCAACAGCATCTTTATATACTACAAGGTACATATTTACATGACACACACACGCACACACACACACACACACACACACACAGTTATCATTCAGATCTTTACAAATCCACAGCGCTAACAAGATATAGTAAAGTCCCAAAGCGGACCCTATTCCCTATTTAGTGCACTACTTTATACCCAGGGCCCTATGGGACTCTGGTCAAAGGTAGTGCACTACTTTATACCCAGGGCCCTATGGGACTCTGGTCAAAAGTAGTGCACTGTATAGGGAATAGGGTCCGCTTTGGGATGCACATCCTAAGTTTAAAGGGGTCCACGAAGAGAGCCAGGGTTCTGTCTCCGGTCGCCACGGTGATAAGACCAGGTAGGTGATGGTCAAACTGTTTAGGGGTTTGTTCTTCGGAATGTCAGAGAAGAGATGTTGTCTCAGAGGTTAGGGGTCACTTCCTGGCTTTGCCCTTTCCTTTGCCTTTGCCCTTCCCAGAATCCCCGGCTGTTGTCTTCTCCTTCTTGGGCTCCTTGGAGGGTTTGGCCTTCTTCAACTGTGGAGAGGAGAGTGGAGGGAGAAACAGGGGAGGAGAGGGGGGAGGGGGGGAGAAACAAGGGAGGAGAGGGGTGGGAGAAACGGGGAGATGGGAGGAAGAAACGGGGGAGATGGGGGAGATGGGAGGAAGAAACGGGGAGATGGGAGGAAGAAACGGGGAGATGGGGGGAGATGGGAGGAAGAAACGGGGGAGATGGGAGGGAGAAACGGGGAGATGGGAGGGAGAAACGGGGGAGATGGGAGGGAGAAACGGGGGAGATGGGAGGGAGAAACGGGGGAGATGGGAGGGAGAAACGGGGGAGATGGGAGGGAGAAACGGGGAGATGGGAGGGAGGGGAGATGGGAGGGAGAAACGGGGAGATGGGAGGAAGAAACGGGGGAGATGGGAGGAAGAAACGGGGGAGATGGGAGGGAGAAACGGGGGAGATGGGAGGGAGAAACGGGGGAGATGGGAGGAAGAAACGGGCGGGGGAGATGGGAGGAAGAAAGGGAGGGGGAGATGGGAGGGAGATATGGGGGAGATGGGAGGGAGATATGGGGGAGATGGGAGGGAGAAATGGGGGGAGATGGGGGATGGGAGGAGGAAGAAAAAGAGAAAAGTAAAGTTATTATCCGATTAAAAAATCACCAGCGCTATTAAAAAAAAAAAAAAAAAAAAAAATGCCATTTAGCAGACGCTTTTATCCAAAGCGACTTACAGTCATGTGTGCATACATTCTACGTATGGATGGTCCCGGGGATCGAACCCACTACCCTGGCGTTACAAGCGCCATGCTCTACCAACTGAGCTTTCAGGCCAAGGAATGGATTGTCCATCTTTCTGAACGAGAATGTGTGTGTGTGTGTGTGTGTGTGTACACACTATACAGTATGTACAGGTAACTGCCAAGATAAAGGAAACACCAAGATAAAGGAAAACCCAAACATAATGTAAACACCAAGATAAAGGAAACCCCAACATAATGTAAACACCAAGATAAAGGAAACCCCAACATAATGTAAAACACCAAGATAAAGGAAAACCCCAACATAATGTAAACACCAAGATAAAGGAAACCCCAACATAATGTAAACACCAAGATAAAGGAAACCCCAACATAATAAAACACCAAGATAAAGGAAACCCCCAACGTAATGTAAATAACAAGCTCTGGATAAGAGTGTCTGCTAAATGACTTAAATGTAATGTAATAAAGGAAACCCCCAACGTAATGTAAACACCAAGATAAAGGAAACCCCCAACGTAATGTAAACATCAAGATAAAGGAAACACCAACGTATAGTGTGTTAATAAGGCGTTGGGTCACCAGCAGCCAGAACGGTTTCAATGCACCTCGACATGGATTCTACAAGGGTCTGGAACTCTACCGGAGGGACGTGACCTCGTTCTTCCACCAGAAGGGTCTGGAACTCTACTGGAGGGACGTGACCTCGTTCTTCCACCAGAAGGGTCTGGAACTCTACTGGAGGGACGTGACCTCGTTCTTCCACCAGAAGGGTCTGGAACTCTACTGGAGGGACGTGACCTCGTTCTTCCACCAGAAGGGTCTGGAACTCTACTGGAGGGACGTGACCTCGTTCTTCCACCAGAAGGGTCTGGAACTCTACTGGAGGGACGTGACCTTGTTCTTCCATGAGAAAATTCCATGTTTTTGGTGAAGCTCTAGAATCTCCCAGAAGTATTCAGTTGGGTGGAGATCTGGTGACTGGCCAGGGCACACGGTTTACACCTTCCTCAAACACCATTCAGAGACCACTGTTGTCCTGTGGGATGGGGGTGTTATCCTGGAAGAGACCACTGGTGTCCTGTAAATACATTTGATTTGAAATGCTAGTGGTCGTGACTGAAGGCAAAGAAATGAGAGTCGTCTATGGGGGTGTGGTTTGATGTGGGTGTGTCTTTGTTCGTCCAATCACAACAAACAAGGGAAAACATGAAGTAGAGAGGAAGGGGTGAACAGAATGTCAAGCCAGCCTTGACCTTGTGTTTAGCCAAGCTGACAGCAGCTACCTAGCAGCCTTGACCTTGTGTTTAGCCAAGCTGACAGCAGCTAGCTAGCATAGCTTGGCCTTGACCTTGTGTTTAGCCAAGCTGACAGCAGCTACCTAGCTTGGCTGACCTTGTGTTTAGCCAAGCTGACAGCAGCCTGCTTGGCCCTGACCTTGTGTTTAGCCAAGCTGACAGCAGCTACCTAGCATAGCTTGGCCTTGATCTTGTGTTTAGCCAAGCTGACAGCAGCTAGCTAGCATAGCTTGGCCTTGACCTTGTGTTTAGCCAAGCTGACAGCACCTACCTAGCATAGCTTGGCCCTGACCTTGTGTTTAGCCAAGCTGACAGCACCTACCTAGCATAGCTTGGCCCTGACCTTGTGTTTAGCCAAGCTGACAGCAGCTAGCTAGCATAGCTTGGCCTTGACCTTGTGTTTAGCCAAGCTGACAGCAGCTACCTAGCATAGCTTGTCCCTGACCTTGTGTTTAGCCAAGCTGACAGCAGCTACCTAGATTAGCTTGGCCTTGACCTTGTGTTTAGCCAAGCTGACAGCAGCTACCTAGCATAGCTTGGCCTTGACCTTGTGTTTAGCCAAGCTGACAGCAGCTACCTAGCATAGCTTGTCCCTGACATTGTGTTTAGCCAAGCTGACAGCAGCTACCTAGCATAGCTTGTCCCTGACCTTGTGTTTAGCCAAGCTGACAGCAGCTACCTAGCATAGCTTGTCCCCGACCTTGTGTTTAGCCAAGCTGACAGCAGCAAGCTAGCATAGCTTGTCCCCGACCTTGTGTTTAGCCAAGCTGACAGCAGCAAGCTAGCATAGCTTGTCCCCGACCTTGTGTTTAGCCAAGCTGACAGCAGCAAGCTAGCATAGCTTGTCCCTGACCTTGTGTTAAACTATGCTAGCATAGCATGCAAAGCAAACCCGCCCAGTCTTTTCCCAGACAACAGAGTGCTACCACATGTTAACAGGTAAAACGTGATTGTAATCAAAACAAGTCAAGTCACTAATCAAGTCTCTGCTAGGTAAAGCCCCGCCCTATCTCAGCTCGCTGGTCACCATAGCAGCACACACCCGCAGCACGCGCTCAAACAGGTATATCTCACTGGTCACCATAGAAACACCCACCCGTAGCACGCGCTCAAACAGGTATATCTCACTGGCCACCATAACAACATCCACCCGTAGCACGCGCTCAAACAGGTATATCTCACTGGTCACTCCCCAAAGCCAATTCCTCCTTTGGCCGCCTTTCCTTCCAGTTCTCTGCTGCCGATGACTGGAACGAACTGCAAAAATCACTGAAGCCAGAGACTCAGATCTCCCTCACCAGCTGTCAGAGCAGCTCACAGATCACTGCACCTGTACATAGCCCATCTATAAATAGCCCATCTATAAATAGCCCATCTAACTACCTCATCCTCATATTGTTATTTAATGTAATTGCTATATTGTAATTACTTCGCCATCCATGGCCTATTTAATGCCTTAACTCCCTTATTTGACCTCATTTGCCCTCACTGTATATAGACAAGCATTTCATCTGCTAAACCATGTGTATGTGACAAATAACATTTGATTTGATTTAGTTTTCTTTTGTTCTATTGTGTTATTGACTGTATGTTTTTGTTTATTCCATGTGTGACTCTGTGTTGTTGTTTACTCCATGTGTAACTCTGTGTTGTTGTTTACTCCATGTGTAACTCTGTGTTGTTGTTTACTCCATGCGTAACTCTGTTGTTGTTTACTCCATGTGTAACTCTGTGTTGTTGTTTACTCCATGTGTAACTCTGTGTTGTTGTTTATTCCATGTGTAACTCTGTGTTGTTGTTTATTCCATGTGTAACTCTGTGTTGTTGTTTATTCCATGTGTAACTCTGTGTTGTTGTTTACTCCATGTGTAACTCTGTGTTGTTGTTTACTCCATGTGTAACTCTGTGTTGTTGTTTACTCCATGTGTAACTCTGTGTTGTTGTTTACTCCATGTGTAACTCTGTGTTGTTGTTTGTGTCGCACTGCTTTGCTTTATCTTGGCCAGGTCGCAGTTGTAAATGAGAACTTGTTCTCAACTAGCCTACCTGGTTAAATAAAGGTGTTCTCAACTAGCCTACCTGGTTAAATAAAGGTGATCTCAACTAGTCTACCTGGTTAAATAAAGGTGTTCTCAACTAGCCTACCTGGTTAAATAAAGGTGATCTCAACTAGTCTACCTGGTTAAATAAAGGTGATCTCAACTAGTCTACCTGGTTAAATAAAGGTGTTCTCAACTAGCCTACCTGGTTAAATAAATGTGTTCTCAACTGGCCTACCTGGTTAAATAAAGGTGTTCTCAACTAGCCTACCTGGTTAAATAAAGGTGTTCTCAACTAGCCTACCTGGTTAAATAAAGGTGTTCTCAACTAGCCTACCTGGTTAAATAAAGGTGTTCTCAACTAGCCTACCTGGTTAAATGAAGGTGTTCTCAACTAGCCTACCTGGTTAAATAAAGGTGTTCTCAACTAGCCTACCTGGTTAAATAAAGGTGTTCTCAACTAGCCTACCTGGTTAAATAAAGGTGTTCTCAACTAGCCTACCTGGTTAAATAAATGTGTTCTCAACTAGCCTACCTGGTTAAATAAAGGTGTTCTCAACTAGCCTACCTGGTTAAATAAAGGTGTTCTCAACTAGCCTACCTGGTTAAATAAAGGTGTTCTCAACTAGCCTACCTGGTTAAATAAAGGTGTTCTCAACTAGCCTACCTGGTTAAATAAAGGTGTTCTCAACTAGCCTACCTGGTTAAATAAAGGTGTTCTCAACTAGCCTACCTGGTTAAATAAAGGTGTTCTCAACTGGCCTACCTGGTTAAATAAATGTGTTCTCAACTGGCCTACCTGGTTAAATAAAGGTGTTCTCAACTAGCCTACCTGGTTAAATAAAGGTGTTCTCAACTAGCCTACCTGGTTAAATAAAGGTGTTCTCAACTAGCCTACCTGGTTAAATAAAGGTGTTCTCAACTAGCCTACCTGGTTAAATAAAGGTGTTCTCAACTAGCCTACCTGGTTAAATAAAGGTGTTCTCAACTAGCCTACCTGGTTAAATAAAGGTGTTCTCAACTAGCCTACCTGGTTAAATAAAGGTGTTCTCAACTAACCTACCTGGTTAAATAAAGGTGCTCTCAACTAGCCCAAATGGTTAAATAAAGGTGCTCTCAACTAGCCTACCTGGTTAAATAAAGGTGTTCTCAACTAGCCTACCTGGTTAAATAAAGGTGTTCTCAACTAACCTACCTGGTTAAATGAAGGTGCTCTCAACTAGCCCATCTGGTTAAATAAAGGTGCTCTCAACTAGCCCACCTGGTTAAATAAAGGTGTTCTCAACTAGCCTACCTGGTTAAATAAAGGTGTTCTCAACTAGCCTCCCTGGTTAAATAAAGGTGTTCTCAACTAGCCTCCCTGGTTAAATAAAGGTGTTCTCAACTAGTCTACTTGGTTAAATAAAGGTGTTCTCAACTAGCCTACCTGGTTAAATAAAGGTGAAATAAAAAATAAAAAAAATCAAACCCTCAAGTCACGACAGTCACTTACCAAACTCGGGTTTTGGACGAGACTAGACTTTATAACCAAAATTATCCACAGCAGGCCGTCTATAACCACCAGAGAAGATGACAGCCGACCGATCAATAATGTTTGGGACTCATATCGATGCCACAGCAGGCCGTCTATAACCACCAGAGAAGATGACAGCCGACCGATCAATAATGTTTGTGACTCATATCGATGCCACAGCAGGCCGTCTATAACCACCAGAGAAGATGGCAGCCGACCGATCAAGAATTTCTTCTCCAATAAGTTGAAACAAATAAAAATAGTAAATTATTTCAGAAAAGTGGGGGGAGGGGAGGGGTTTATAATTGGGACCGTCTAGAAGTGTGTTCCCTCCTTACTTTGATCATGGCGTCAGCTGCAACACCTTCTTCCTCCTCCTCTTCCTCAGGCTGTTCCTCTTGCCCTTCTCCTCCTGGTTCTGTCTCCACCCCCCCGCCACGACGGCCCTTCTTGATTGGTTGGAGGGAGTACGGTGTCAGGTGGGTCTCCCGGTTATAGGCCCTCGTGAACGCTGATTTCACCTGGGCACAGATCAGATTAACAATAACACCATTATTACAATCCCAGATTAGATTAACACCATTATTACAATCACAGATCAGATTAACACCATTATTACAATCACAGATTAGATTAACAATAACACCATTATTACAATCACAGGGGTCACGCCCCCACCCCTCCCCCGTCCTCTCTGACCTTGGGGTCTAGTTTAGCGTAGGGGTCAGGCTGCCCCCCCCAGAGGCTGATCTCCATGAGGCTGTCCACATCCTCTCTGACCAGGTGGTAGTCGTCTAACAGCTGGACGGCCTGACCGGCCCCCTCCGCCCCCTGCCTCTGAAGAGGACACAACAGGGCCATGCGGAGGTACGGAAGGTAGTCCAGGCTCACTGCCTGTCTGCTACTTAATGTCCTGGAGGAGAGAGGAGGAGGGGAGAGAGAGAGAGTGAGGGGAGGGGAAAGAGAGAGTGAGGGGAGGGGAAAGAGAGTGGGGGGAGGGGAAAGAGAGAGTGGGGGGAGGGAAAGAGAGAGTGAGAGGAGGGGAAAGAGAGAGTGAGGGGAGGGGAAAGAGAGAGTAAGGGGAGGGGAAAAAGAGAGAGTGAGAGGAGGGGAAAGAGAGTGAGGGGAGAGAGAGAGAGAGTGAGGGGAGAGAGAGAGAGAGTGAGGGAGAGGAGAGAGAGAGTGAGGGGAGGGGAGAGAGAGAGTGAGGGGAGAGTGAGGGGAGGGGAGAGAGAGTGAGGGGAGGGGAGAGAGAGAGTGAGGGGAGGGGAGAGAGAGAGTGAGGGGAGGAGGGGAGAGAGAGAGTGAGGGAGGGGGAGAGAGAGAGTGAGGGAGGAGGGGAGAGAGAGAGTGAGGGAGGAGGGGAGAGAGAGAGTGAGGGAGGAGGGGAGAGAGAGAGTGAGGGAGGAGGGGAGAGAGAGAGTGAGGAGGGGAGAGAGTGAGGGAGGAGGGGAGAGAGTGAGGGAGGAGGGGGGAGGAGTGGAGAGGTAGAAGGGGGAGAGAGGGAGGGAATATGTTCAATAGAAAATTTGTTGCAGAACATTAAGTAACTAATGAATACACCCCAGATCAGACTGTGTGTATCAGTTACATCAACACAACAACTAATGAATACACCCCAGATCAGACTGTGTGTATCAGTTACATCAACACAACAACTAATGAATACACCCCAGATCAGACTGTGTGTATCAGTTACATGAACACAACAACTAATGAATACACCCCAGATCAGACTGTCTGTATCAGTTACATGAACACAACAACTAATGAATACACCCCAGATCAGACTGTGTGTATCAGTTACATGAACACAACAACTAATGAATACACCCCAGATCAGACTGTCTGTATCAGTTACATCAACACAACAACTAATGAATACACCCCAGATCAGACTGTCTGTATCAGTTACATGAACACAACAACTAATGAATACACCCCAGATCAGACTGTGTGTATCAGTTACATGAACACAACAACTAATGAATACACCCCAGATCAGACTGTGTGTATCAGTTACATGAACACAACAACTAATGAATACACCCCAGATCAGACTGTGTGTATCAGTTACATCAACACAACAACTAATGAATACACCCCAGATCAGACTGTGTGTATCAGTTACATGAACACAACAACTAATGAATACACCCCAGATCAGACTGTGTGTATCAGTTACATGAACACAACAACTAATGAATACACCCCAGATCAGACTGTGTGTATCAGTTACATGAACAACAACGTGATTGTGGCTCGTCAGATTAATATAATAATTCGATTTAAAAAACGTTTACTTTTGCAAAGAAGGAGGAGGATTTCCCCCCTAATAATCCTGTCGCCATGGATACATCTGAAATCAGAGTGCATGATGGGACTTTTTTCGCTTCCACCACAGCGACCATGTTATTTCTCAGAATACTTCTCCGATTTCTGACTACGGGATAAAGTTTGTAATGAAACAATATATATATATATTTATAAATATATTAGAAACTCACTTCACGCAACGCCGTACAAGATCGAGTCTCGCTAAACTGCTGAGCGGCACACGTACGCTCAGATAAATTACACCGGAACGCCGATGAAACTGTTTTTTAATGTCCTGATAACATTTAAAAGATGTCTCGGATAACCAGGTGTTATAATCTGCCAATTTAGGATTTACAACTATTAATCCCAGTAAGGTGTTTACTAATGGATAATCCACCTAATGCCATAATCAGTTTAATATCTAATGATTACTGTGCATGTAAACAGACTCTGTGTGTGTGTGTGTGTGTGTGTGTGTGGGTGTGTGTGTCCTTACTTGAGGCTCATGTGAGAGGCCAGCTCCTGAACGATCCAGGAGTGTTTATTGACTCTGTGTGTGTGTGTGTGTGTGTGTGTGTGTGTGTGTGTGTGTGTATGTGTGTGTGTGTGTGTGTATGTGTGTGTGTGTCCTTACCTGAGGCTCATGTGAGAGGCCAGCTCCTGAATGATCCGGGAGTGTTTATTGCCGGAGGAGAACTTTCCCAGCCAGGAGGGGAACAAGGGGAAGGAGGTCATATAACCCCTCATCAACTCTCCTGGTAACACACTGGAATAGATGGCCTGACACACACAGTTTAAACCAAACACACACACACACACACACACACACACACACACACACACACACACACACACACACACACACACACACACACACACACACACACACACACACACACACACACACACACACACACACACAGTTTAAACCACAAACTGTCTCAGACCAACGTTAAAACACAAAAAGGAATAGGTTAGCTTGATTTTCCCTGTGGAACGCACCTCAGGTGTGTGTTACCTGTGTGTGTGTGTGTTACCTGTGTGTTACCTGTGTGTTACCTGTGTGTTACCTGTGTGTGTGTTACCTGTGTGTTACCTGTGTGTTACCTGTGTGTTACCTGTGTGTGTGTGTGTGTGTGTGCGTGTGTGTTACCTGTGTGTTACCTGTGTGTGTGTGTGTGTGTTACCTGTGTGTGTGTGTTACCTGTGTGTTACCTGTGTATGTGTGTTACCTGTGTGTGTGTGTGTGTGTTACCTGTGTGTGTGTGTGTTACCTGTGTGTGTGTGTGTTACCTGTGTGGGCAGTAGAGACCAGGCCTGTTTGGAACGTATCTGTCTGTCCACCAGGTCTCCATCACAGATAGAATCAGCTGTCTTACTGAGGAGGACCAGGTGGGACTTCATATCACCACTGAGAGGGAGAGAGAGAGACAGAGAGAGATAGAATCAGCTGTCTTACTGAGGAGGACCAGGTGGGACTTCATATCACCACTGAGAGGGAGAGAGAGAGAGACAGAGAGAGATAGAATCAGCTGTCTTACTGAGGAGGACCAGGTGGGACTTCATATCACCACTGAGAGGGAGAGAGAGAGAGACAGAGAGAGATAGAATCAGCTGTCTTACTGAGGAGGACCAGGTGGGACTTCATATCCCCACTGAGAGTGAGA
>NW_025747517.1:12500-20000 GCF_021184085.1 Oncorhynchus gorbuscha | reverse complement strand
GGAGGAGAGAGAGGAGGGAGGAGAGAGGGAGGAGAGAGGGAGGGAGGGGGGGAGGAAGGGAGAGAGGGAGGAGAGATAATAGAAAACAACTTTGTTCCATTTGAATCTATATTGACGTTGTTTCTGCTTCTGTGTGTTCCAGTGTGTGTGTGTGTTCCAGTGTGTGTGTGTGTGTGTGTTCCAGTGTGTGTGTGTGTGTGTGTTCCAGTGTGTGTGTTCCAGTGTGTGTGTGTGTGTGTGTGTGTGTGTGTTCCAGTGTGTGTGTGTGTGTGTGTGTGTGTGTGTTCCAGTGTGTGTTCCAGTGTGTGTTCCAGTGTGTGTGTGTGTGTTCCAGTGTGTGTTCCAGTGTGTGTGTGTGTGTTCCAGTGTGTGTGTGTGTGTGTGTGTTCCAGTGTGTGTGTGTGTGTGTGTGTGTTCCAGTGTGTGTGTGTGTGTGTGTGTGTTCCAGTGTGTGTGTGTGTGTGTGTGTTCCAGTGTGTGTGTGTGTGTGTGTTCCAGTGTGTGTGTGTGTGTGTGTTCCAGTGTGTGTGTGTGTGTGTGTTCCAGTGTGTGTGTGTGTGTGTGTTCCAGTGTGTGTGTGTGTGTGTGTTCCAGTGTGTGTGTGTGTGTGTGTGTGTGTGTGTGTGTGTGTGTTCCAGTGTGTGTGTGTGTGTGTTCCAGTGTGTTCCAGTGTGTGTGTTCCAGTGTGTGTGTGTGTGTGTGTTCCAGTGTGTGTGTGTGTGTGTGTTCCAGTGTGTGTGTGTGTGTTCCAGTGTGTGTGTGTGTGTTCCAGTGTGTGTGTGTGTGTTCCAGTGTGTGTGTGTTCCAGTGTGTGTGTGTTCCAGTGTGTGTGAGTACCTTGATCTGCTCCAGTCGTGGTCTCTGGAAGCGCAGGTCAAAGCAGTAGTTGGCCAGAGAGCGAATCTTCTGGTGATTACGGTCGTTACACATACAGATGATGGGGATCCTGGACTGTTTAATCAGACCGATCATCTCCTACAGGGGTCAGAGGTCAGAGGTCGTTACACATACAGATGATGGGGATCCTGGACTGTTTTATCAGACCTATCATCTCCTACAGGGGTCAGGGGTCAGAGGTCGTTACACATACAGATGATGGGGATCCTGGACTGTTTAATCAGACCTATCATCTCCTACAGGGGTCAGAGGTCGTTACACATACAGATGATGGGGATCCTGGACTGTTTAATCAGACCTATCATCTCCTACAGGGGTCAGGGGTCAGAGGTCGTTACACATACAGATGATGGGGATCCTGGACTGTTTAATCAGACCTATCATCTCCTACAGGGGTCAGAGGTCGTTACACATACAGATGATGGGGATCCTGGACTGTTTAATCAGACCTATCATCTCCTACAGGGGTCAGGGGTCAGAGGTCGTTACACATACAGATGATGGGGATCCTGGACTGTTTAATCAGACCGATCATCTCCTACAGGGGTCAGAGGTCGTTACACATACAGATGATGGGGATCCTGGACTGTTTAATCAGACCTATCATCTCCTACAGGGGTCAGAGGTCGTTACACATACAGATGATGGGGATCCTGGACTGTTTAATCAGACCTATCATCTCCTACAGGGGTCAGGGGTCAGAGGTCGTTACACATACAGATGATGGGGATCCTGGACTGTTTAATCAGACCTATCATCTCCTACAGGGGTCAGGGGTCAGAGGTCGTTACACATACAGATGATGGGGATCCTGGACTGTTTAATCAGACCTATCATCTCCTACAGGGGTCAGGGGTCAGAGGTCGTTACACATACAGATGATGGGGATCCTGGACTGTTTAATCAGACCTATCATCTCCTACAGGGGTCAGGGGTCAGAGGTCGTTACACATACAGATGATGGGGATCCTGGACTGTTTAATCAGACCCATCATCTCCTACAGGGGTCAGAGGTCGTTACACATACAGATGATGGGGATCCTGGACTGTTTAATCAGACCCATCATCTCCTACAGGGGTCAGAGGTCGTTACACATACAGATGATGGGGATCCTGGACTGTTTAATCAGACCTATCATCTCCTACAGGGGTCAGGGGTCAGAGGTCGTTACACATACAGATGATGGGGATCCTGGACTGTTTAATCAGACCTATCATCTCCTACAGGGGTCAGGGGTCAGAGGTCGTTACACATACAGATGATGGGGATCCTGGACTGTTTAATCAGACCTATCATCTCCTACAGGGGTCAGGGGTCAGAGGTCGTTACACATACAGATGATGGGGATCCTGGACTGTTTAATCAGACCTATCATCTCCTACAGGGGTCAGAGGTCAGAGGTCGTTACACATACAGATGATGGGGATCCTGGACTGTTTAATCAGACCTATCATCTCCTACAGGGGTCAGGGGTCAGAGGTCGTTACACATACAGATGGGGATCCTGGACTGTTTAATCAGACCTATCATCTCCTACAGGGGTCAGGGGTCAGAGGTCGTTACACATACAGATGATGGGGATCCTGGACTGTTTAATCAGACCTATCATCTCCTACAGGGGTCAGGGGTCAGAGGTCGTTACACATACAGATGATGGGGATCCTGGACTGTTTAATCAGACCGATCATCTCCTACAGGGGTCAGAGGTCGTTACACATACAGATGATGGGGATCCTGGACTGTTTAATCAGACCTATCATCTCCTACAGGGGTCAGGGGTCAGAGGTCGTTACACATACAGATGATGGGGATCCTGGACTGTTTAATCAGACCTATCATCTCCTACAGGGGTCAGAGGTCAGAGGTCGTTACACATACAGATGATGGGGATCCTGGACTGTTTAATCAGACCTATCATCTCCTACAGGGGTCAGGGGTCAGAGGTCGTTACACATACAGATGATGGGGATCCTGGACTGTTTAATCAGACCTATCATCTCCTACAGGGGTCAGGGGTCAGAGGTCGTTACACATACAGATGATGGGGATCCTGGACTGTTTAATCAGACCTATCATCTCCAACAGGGGTCAGGGGTCAGAGGTCATTATAGATGGGGATCCTGGACTATTTAATCAGACCCATCATCTCCTACAGGGGTCAGAGGTCATTATAGATGGGGATCCTGGACTATTTAATCAGACCCATCATCTCCTACAGGGGTCAGAGGTCATTATAGATGGGGATCTGGAACTGTAATCAGACCTATCATCTCCAACAGGTGTCAGGGGTCAGAGGTCATTATAGATGGGGATCCTGGACTATTTAATCAGACCCATCATCTCCTACAGGGGTCAGAGGTCATTATAGATGGGGATCTGGAACTGTAATCAGACCTATCATCTCCTACAGGGGTCAGAGGTCATTATAGATGGGGATCTGGAACTGTAATCAGACCTATCATCTCCTACAGGGGTCAGAGGTCAGGGGTCAGAGGTCATTATAGATGGGGATCCTGGACTATTTAATCAGACCCATCATCTCCTACAGGGGTCAGAGGTCATTATAGATGGGGATCTGGAACTGTTTAATCAGACCTATCATCTCCTACAGGGGTCAGAGGTCAGGGGTCAGAGGTCATTATAGATGGGGATCTGGAACTGTTTAATCAGACCTATCATCTCCTACAGGGGTCAGAGGTCAGGGGTCAGAGGTCATTATAGATGGGGATCTGGGTACCTGTATTCCTCCGCGGTCTTCGTTGCCGGCCATGCCATCAATCTCATCCATGATGAGAACATGTTTACTACTGACTGTCTGAGACGAACCTGGAGAGAGAGAGGGAGGGGAGAGAGAGAGGAGGGGAGAGAGAGAGAGAGGAGGGGAGAGGGGAGAGAGAAGAGGAGGGGAGAGAGAGAGAGAGAGAGAGAGAGAGAGAGAGGAGGGGAGAGGGGAGAGAGAAGAGGAGGGGAGAGAGAGAAAGAGGGGGAGAGAGAGAAAGAGGAGGGGAGAGAGAGAAAGAGGAGAGAGAGAGAAAGAGGGGAGAGAGAGAGAGAAGAGAGAGAGAAGAGAGAGAGAAGAGAGAGAGAAGAGAGAGAGAAGAGAGAGAGAAGAGAGAGAGAGGAGGGGAAAGAGAGAGAGAGAGGAGGGAGAGAGAGAGAGAGAGAGAGAGAGAGAGAGAGGAGGGGAGAGAGAGAAAGAGGAGGGGAGAGAGAGAAAGAGGAGGGAGAGAGAGAAAGAGGAGGGGAGAGAGAGAAAGAGGAGGGGAGAGAGAGAAAGAGGAGGGGAGAGAGAGAAAGAGGAGGGGAGAGAGAGAAAGAGGAGAGAGAGAGAAAGAGGGGAGAGAGAGAAAGAGGGGAGAGAGAGAGAGAAGAGAGAGAGAAGAGAGAGAGAAGAGAGAGAGAAGAGAGAGAGAAGAGAGAGAGAGGAGGGGAAAGAGAGAGAGAGAGAGGAGGGGAGAGAGAGAGAGAGAGAGAGAGAGAGAGAGAGAGAGAGAGAGAGAGAGGAGGGGAGAGAGAGAGAGGAGGGGAGAGAGAGAGAGAGGAGGAGAGAGAGAGAGGAGGAGGAGAGAGAGAGAGAGGAGAGAGAGAGAGAGGAGGAAGAGAGAGAGAGGAGGAGGGAGGAGAGAGGAGAGAGAGGAGGGGAGAGAGAGGAGGGGAGAGAGAGAGAGGAGGGGAGAGAGAGAGGAGGGGAGAGAGAGAGAGAGGGGAGAGAGAGAGAGGAGGGAGAGAGGGAGGAGGGGAGAGAGACAGAGGAGGGGAGAGTAAACAAATAAGAAATATAATTAAATTCCATCCACAAAGTGCAATTTGGTTGCAGAAAAATGGTGTGTGTGTGTGTGGGTGTGTGTGTGTGTGTGTGTGTGTGTGTGTGTGTGTGTGTGTGTGTGTGTGTGTGTGTGTGTGGGTGTGTGTGTGTACCTGTGTAGAAGTTGTTGATACTGGTGTTGTTCAGAGACTCAGCGATCACCTGTTTCAGACTGTTCTTACTGCGAGTACAGCTGGCATTCATCTCTACATAGCTGTAGCCCAGCTCCTACACACACACACACACACACACACACACACACACACACACACACACACACACACACACACACACACACACACACACACACACACACACACACACACACACACACACACACACACACACAGAGATTTGAACCGGAGAAGACGAGAGGAGGACAGACAGTAGTTCAGGAGACAAACAGAAGGTGAGATTTGAACCGGAGAAGAGGACAGACAGTAGTTCAGACTGACCTCACAGAAGGTGAGATTTGAACCGGAGAAGACGAGAGGAGGACAGACAGTAATTCAGACTGACCTCACAGAAAGTGAGATTTGAACCGGAGAAGACGAGAGGAGGACAGACAGTAGTTCAGACTAACCTCACAGACCAAGGCAGCTGTGGTGGTCTTGCCCACGCCAGGAGGTCCAGATAACAGGGCTGCCTTGAAGCTTGAACCATTATCCTTAGTACTGGTGAACTTACCAAACCCTCTCCCTGGGAGAGAGGGAGAACACATTATTTATCTACTACTAAGAGAGGATACAGACACTACTAGACAGAGACACAGAGAGAGAGACAAAGAGAGAGAGAGACAGAGAGAGACAGAGCGAGACAGAGACAGAGTCAGAGAGAGAGACAAAGAGAGAGACAGACAGAGACAGAGACACAGAGAGAGACACAGAGAGAGACAGAGACACAGAGAGAGAGACAGACACAGAGAGAGACAGAGACACAGAGAGAGAGACAGAGACACAGAGAGAGACAGAGACACAGAGAGAGACAGAGACACAGAGAGAGAGACAGAGACACAGAGAGAGAGACAGACAGACAGAGAGACAGACAGACAGAGACACAGAGAGAGACAGAGACACAGAGAGAGACAGAGACACAGAGACAGACAGACAGACAGACAGACAGACAGACAGACAGACAGACAGACAGACAGACAGAGACAGACAGACAGAGAGAGAGAGAGACAGACAGACAGAGAGAGAGACAGACAGACAGACAGAGAGACAGACAGACAGAGAGAGAGACAGAGAGAGACAGAGAGAGAGACAGAGAGAGAGACAGAGAGAGAGACAGAGAGAGACACAGAGAGACAGAGACAGACACAGAGAGAGACAGAGACAGAGAGAGACAGAGACAGAGAGAGAGAGACAGAGAGAGACAAAAAGAGAGGGACAAAAAGAGACAGACAGACAGACAGACAGACAGACAGACAGACAGACAGACAGACAGACAGACAGACAGACAGACAGACAGACAGACAGACAGACAGACAGACAGACAGACAGAGAGAGACAGAGAGATACAGAGAGAGAGACAGAGAGAGACAGAGAGAGAGACAGAGAGAGACAGACCTGCTGGTTTAGCCCCTCCCACTGCATGGTGGGTGTGCCAGTTCTTCAGCCAGCGAAGCAACTTATTGGCTTGGCTCTGGTCTCCCTGCTGACCAATCACAGCCTTCAGATTCTGGGGGCGGTACTTATCCACCCACAGCAGACTGAAATCTTCACCCGCGAATGAGGGCAAAGACACAGTGGCAGAGGAGGAAGATGAATGGCTCTTACCCCCCAAGTCCAGCCCTCGTTTGACCCCTGAACCTGTACCCCTCCCTGGGAGGGTCACGCTGTCCCCTACCCTGACTCCTCGCCCGACGCCGAGCCAGGTTTGGAGGGGCTGGGGTCATGGAGCGAGTTTTGGGGGACTGTTTGGGGGTGCGGGAGGTGGTCTTGGTGTCCGGGGTTCTGCTCTTAAATCCCTTGTTCTGATTGGACGAAAGAGGAGACGCAACAAATTAACATCCTTATTTATAGGTCTGTTTCCCAAACACAGATAAAACCCAGTCGAGTCAAATGAAAGAATGTGTACTATTGGACCAACTCAAAGTATAAATACTGTTTTTTTAGAACAGGTACAGGCCTAATCCGGATCAGGGAAAACAGGAAGAGGCCTAATCCGGATCAGGGAAAACGGGCCTAATCCGGATCAGGGAAAACGGGCCTAATCCGGATCAGGGAAAACAGGAAGAGGCCTAATCCGGATCAGGGAAAACGGGCCTAATCCGGATCAGGGAAAACAGGAAGAGGCCTAATCCGGATCAGGGAAAACGGGCCTAATCTGGATCTGGGAAAACAGGAAGAGGCCTAATCCGGATCAGGGAAAACGGGCCTAATCTGGATCTGGGAAAACAGGAAGAGGCCTAATCTGGATCTGGGAAAACAGGCCTAATCTGGAAAAACAGGCCTAATCTGGATCTGGGAAAACAGGCCTAATCTGGATCTGGGAAAACAGGCCTAATCTGGATCTGGGAAAACGGGCCTAATCCGGATCAGGGAAAACAGGAAGAGGCCTAATCTGGATCTGGGAAAACGGGCCTAATCTGGATCTGGGAAAACAGGAAGAGGCCTAATCTGGATCTGGGAAAACGGGCCTAATGGATCTGGGAAAACAGGCCTAATCTGGATCTGGGAAAACAGGCCTAATACTTCCTACATGAGTTATATTAATTGTAGTACATTAGTTATATTAGTTGTAGTACATTAGTTATATTAGTAGTAGTACATTAGTTATATTAGTTATATTAGTA
>NW_025747517.1:0-5000 GCF_021184085.1 Oncorhynchus gorbuscha | reverse complement strand
GAAAAGAAAACGAGAGAGAGAAAAACGAGAGAGAAAACGAGAGAGAGAGAACGAGAGAGAAATGAAAACGAGAGAGAGAAAAGAAAGAGAGAAAACGAGAGAGAGAAAACGAGAGAGAGAGAAAACGAGAGAGAGAGAAAAACGAGAGGAGAAAACGAGAGAAGAAGGAAAAACGAAAACGAGAGAAAACGAGAGAGAGAGAGAGAAAAGAGAGAGAGAGAGAGAAAACGAGAGAGAGAGAAAAGAGAGAGAGAGAAAACGAGAGAAAGAGAGAAAACGGGGGAGAGAGAAAACGAGAGAGAGAGAGAGAGAGAAAACGAGAGAGAGAGAGAGAGAGAGAAAAGAGAAAACGAGAGAGAGAGAGAGAAACGAGAGAGAAAAAGAGAAAGAGAGAAAGAGAAACGAGAAAGAGAGAGAGAGAAAACGAGAGAGAGAGAGAGAGAAAAACGAGAAACGAGAGAGAGAGAGAAAACGAGAGAGAGAAACGAGTGAGAGAGAGAGAAAACGAGAAGGAGGGAAAGCAAGGAGGGAAAACGAGACGAGAGAGAGAAAAAGAAGGAGAGAAAACGAGAGAGAGAAAACGAGAGAGAGAGAGAGAGAGAGAGAGAGAGAGAGAGAAAAACGAGAGAGAGAGAGAGAGAGAGAAACGAGAGAGAGAGAGAAAAACGAGAGAGAGAGAGAGAGAGAGAAAACGAGAGAGAGAGAGAAAACGCAGAGAGAGAGAGAGAAAACGAGAGAGAGAAAAGAGAGAGAGAAAACGAGAGAGAAAACGAGAGAGAGAAAAGAGAGAGAGAGAAAACAAGAGAGAGAGAGAGAAAACGAAGAGAGAAAACGAGAGAGAGAGAAAACGAGAGAGAGAGAGAGAAAACGAGAGAGAGAGAGAGAAAACGAGAGAGAGAGAAAAAACGAAACGAGAGAGAGAAAAGAGAGAGAAGAGAGAGAGAGAAAAACGAGAGAAAACGAGAGAGAGAAAACGAGAGAGAGAGAGAGAGAGAAAAGAGAAAACGAGAGAAAAGAGAGAGAGAGAGAAAAACGAGAGAGAGAGAGAAAACGAGAGAGAGAGAGAGAGAAAACGACAGAGAGAGAGAGAAAAACGAGAGAAGAGAGAGAAACGAGAGAGAGAGAGAAAAACGAGAGAGAGAGAGAGAAACGAGAGAGAAAAGAGAGAGAAAGAAAAACGAGAGAGAGAGAGAGAAAACGAGAGAGAGAGAGAGAAAACGAGAGAGAGAGAGAGAGAAAACGAGAGAGAGAGAGAGAAAACGAGAGAGAGAGAGAAAACGAGAGAGAGAGAAAACGCAGAGAGAGAGAGAAACGAGAGAGAGAGCAAACGAGCAAACGAGAGAGAGCAAACGAGAGTGAGAGCAAACGAGAAAAGAACAAGAGAACGAGAGAAAGAACAAGAGAACGAGAGAGAGAACAAGAGAACGAGAGAGAGAACAAGAGAACGAGAGAGAACAAGAGAACGAGAGAGAACAAGAGGCCGAGGAGAAAACGAGAAGGAGAAGACGAGAGAGAGATCGAAAGAGGTAAGTAAGTGAACCCTTTGTGTACCTTCTCAGTCTTGGCGGCTCCTCCATCTCTGCCCATCACCAGGTATGTTGTCCTCTGCTGATGTTACCGGTCACCTTCCCTCCATAACGCTCTATCAGCACTTTCTAGCGTCCTCCGTTCCATACTCTCAACACGCCAGAGATCACAAACACACATCCCTCCAGGCAGTTCTCTGCTCCCTGCACACACACACACACACACACACACACACACACACACACACACACACACACACACACACACACACACACACACACACACACACACACACACACACACACACACACACACACACACACAGAGATGATGGCCCTGCAACAGGTACACACACAGAGATGATGGTCTGTGGGCTGTGTGTTTGTCTTAGACAGTGGGTATGGGGTTTGGGATCCCAGGGCTCTGGGTCCAGGGGTACTCTAATCCTCAGGAACCCCACTACAGAGATGATGGCCCAGGGCTGTGTGTTTGTCTTGTGTGGGTACACACACACATCCCACGGTTACTGGGTCCGTCACGGTTAGACACACTACGGAAGGCACACGGTTCCCTCGCTTCACACCCAATTCCTCTGGACTTGCTCGGACACACACACACTCACACACACACACACACACGGTTACACACACACACAGACACACACACGGTTACGCTTACACACACACACACACACACACACGCGGTTACGGTTACACACACACTCACACGGTTACACACACACGGTTACACACACACACACGGTTACACACAGTCACAGAGTCAAAGAGCTTTGGGTTATTTTCAGTCAGTCACAGAGCTTTGGGTTATTTTCAGTCAGTCACAGTCACATAGCTTTGGGTTATTTTCAGTCACAGTCACAGAGCTTTGGGTTATTTTCAGTCACAGAGCTTTGGGTTATTTTCAGTCAGTCACAGAGCTTTGGGTTATTTGTCAGTCAGTCACAGAGCTTTGGGTTATTTTCAGTCAGTCACAGTCACAGAGCTTTGGGTTATTTTCAGTCACAGTCACAGAGCTTTGGGTTATTTTCAGTCAGTCACAGAGCTATGGGTTATTTTCAGTCAGTCACAGAGCTTTGGGTTATTTTCAGTCAGTCACAGAGCTTTGGGTTATTTTCAGTCAGTCACAGAGCTATGGGTTATTTTCAGTCAGTCACAGAGCTTTGGGTTATTTTCAGTCAGTCACAGAGCTTTGGGTTATTTTCAGTCAGTCACAGAGCTTTGGGTTATTTTCAGTCAGTCACAGAGCTTTGGGTTATTTTCAGTCAGTCACAGTCACACACAGTCACAATCACAGAGCTTTGGGTTATTTTCAGTCAGTCACAGAGCTTTGGGTTATTTTCGGTCAGTCACAGTCACAGAGCTTTGGGTTATTTTCAGTCAGTCACAGAGCTTTGGGTTATTTTCAGTCACAGTCACAGAGCTTTGGGTTATTTTCAGTCACAGTCACAGAGCTTTGGGTTATTTTCAGTCACAGTCACAGAGCTTTGGGTTATTTTCAGTCAGTCACAGAGCTTTGGGTTATTTTCAGTCAGTCACAGAGCTTTGGGTTATTTTCAGTCAGTCACAGAGCTTTGGGTTATTTTCAGCCAGTCACAGAGCTTTGGGTTATTTTCAGTCAGTCACAGAGCTTTGGGTTATTTTCAGTCACAGAGCTTTGGGTTATTTTCGTTGAACGATAACTGTTGATTTAAAAAGTTTCACCTCTTTCTTGGGGGAGGTTTTAAGAGTCGTGGGTGTGGTCACCATGGTTACGCTTCCTGTTTTGAGCTTGGACTTCCTGTCTGTGCTCGAAGGGGTTAGGAACTCCTTTTTGGGAGAGACGGACGCATTGATGCTCAGATTTGTCTTGCCTCCTCCTTCCTCTTCCTCCTCCCTTTTCTTCATCATGGACAGTTTGGAACTGGTCTTAACAAGAGGGGGGACCTTTTCAGGGGACGGACCGATCACGTCCTGGTTGTGGTCCCGCCCATTGGACTGTGATTGGCTGGTAGTGCTGCTGTGGGAGGAGTTAGCGCTACTTTTGTTGGCTGACCCCAGATCCTCACCAGAGTATTTACGAGCCTGGACACACACACACACACACACACTATACATATATATACATATATAGAGACATGTTGAATCTTTCAGAGAGAGAAAGAGAGAGTTTATAGTGTGTGTGTGTGTGTGTGTAACCGTGGGTGTGTGTGTGTGTGTGTGTGTGTGTGTGTGTGTGTGGTTCCATCACTGTGTGTGTGTGTGGTTCATCAGTGTGTGTGTGTGTGTGTGTGTGTGTGTGTGTGTGTGTGTGTGTGTGTGTGTGTGTGTGTGTGTGTGTGTGTGTGTGTGTGTGTGTGTGTGTGTGTGTGTGTGTGTGTGTGTGTGTGTGTGTGTGTGTGTGTGTGTGTGTGTGTGTGTGTGTGTACTCTTCACCTTCTTGGCGTGTGGTTGCTGGTCCAACATGGCCAGCGTCTTGGCAAACTCCTCGTCCTCGTGGACCTGCCTCTCCAACTCCTCGTCCTCGTGGACCTGCCTCTCCAACTCCATGTCCTCGTCCATCTGCTGGGCGATGACCTCATCAGTCAGCGACTCAACAGGGTCCTGAGAGAGTTGGAGGAACAACACACAGCCGTCAACAACGACAACCAGTCAGACTAGTCAGACTAGACCTGAGTCTCATCAACAACAACTAGTCAGACTAGTCAGACTACACACTAGACCTGGGTCTAATCAACAACAACTAGTCAGACTACACACTAGACCTGGGTCTCATCAACAACAACTAGTCAGACTACACACTAGACCTGGGTCTCATCAACAACAACTAGTCAGACTAGTCAGACTACACACTAGACCTGGGTCTCATCAACAACAACTAGTCAGACTAGTCAGACTACACACTAGACCTGGGTCTCATCAACAACAACTAGTCAGACTACACACTAGACCTGGGTCTCATCAACAACAACTAGTCAGACTACACACTAGACCTGGGTCTCATCAACAACAACTAGTCAGACTAGTCAGACTACACACTAGACCTGGGTCTCATCAACAACAACTAGTCAGACTACACACTAGACCTGGGTCTAATCAACAACAACTAGTCAGACTAGTCAGACTACACACTAGACCTGGGTCTCATCAACAACAACTAGTCAGACTACACACTAGACCTGGGTCTCATCAACAACAACTAGTCAGACTACACACTAGACCTGGGTCTCATCAACAACAACTAGTCAGACTAGTCAGACTACACACTAGACCTGGGTCTCATCAACAACAACTAGTCAGACTACACACTAGACCTGGGTCTCATCAACAACAACTAGTCAGACTAGTCAGACTACACACTAGACCTGGGTCTCATCAACAACAACTAGTCAGACTACACACTAGACCTGGGTCTCATCAACAACAACTAGTCAGACTACACACTAGACCTGGGTCTCATCAACAACAACTAGTCAG
>NW_025747516.1:35000-54141 GCF_021184085.1 Oncorhynchus gorbuscha | reverse complement strand
GAGACACTACTGAGAGGAGACATTACTGTGTACTGAGAGGAGACATTACTGAGAGGAGACATTACTGTGTACTGAGAGGAGACATTACTGAGAGGAGACATTACTGTGTACTGAGAGGAGACATTACTGAGAGGAGACATTACTGTGTACTGAGAGGAGACATTACTGAGAGGAGACACTACTGAGAGGAGACATACTGAGAGGAGACACTACTGAGAGGAGACACTTGAGAGGAGACATACTGAGAGGAGACATTACTGAGAGGAGACATTACTGAGAGGAGACATTATTGTGTACTGAGAGGAGACACTACTGAGAGGAGACACTACTGAGAGGAGACACTACTGAGAGGAGACACTACTGAGAGGAGACACTACTGAGAGGAGACACTACTGAGAGGAGACACTACTGAGAGGAGACACTACTGAGAGGAGACACTACTGAGAGGAGACATTACTGAGAGGAGACACTACTGAGAGGAGACACTACTGAGAGGAGACACTACTGAGAGGAGACACTACTGAGAGGAGACATTACTGAGAGGAGACATTACTGTGTACTGAGAGGAGACATTACTGAGAGGAGACATTACTGAGAGGAGACACTACTGAGAGGAGACACTACTGAGAGGAGACACTACTGAGAGGAGACATTACTGAGAGGAGACACTACTGAGAGGAGACACTACTGAGAGGAGACACTACTGAGAGGAGACATTACTGAGAGGAGACATTACTGTGTACTGAGAGGAGACATTACTGAGAGGAGACATTACTGTGTACTGAGAGGAGACATTACTGAGAGGAGACATTACTGTGTACTGAGAGGAGACATTACTGAGAGGAGACATTACTGAGAGGAGACATTATTGTGTACTGAGAGGAGACACTACTGAGAGGAGACACTACTGAGAGGAGACACTACTGAGAGGAGACACTACTGAGAGGAGACACTACTGAGAGGAGACACTACTGAGAGGAGACACTACTGAGAGGAGACACTACTGAGAGGAGACACACTGAGAGGAGACACTACTGAGAGGAGACATTACTGAGAGGAGACACTACTGAGAGGAGACACTACTGAGAGGAGACACTACTGAGAGGAGACACTACTGAGAGGAGACATTACTGAGAGGAGACATTACTGTGTACTGAGAGGAGACATTACTGAGAGGAGACATTACTGAGAGGAGACACTACTGAGAGGAGACACTACTGAGAGGAGACACTACTGAGGTGACATTACTGAGAGGAGACACTACTGAGAGGAGACACTACTGAGGAGACACTACTGAGAGGAGACATTACTGAGAGACATTACTGTGTACTGAGGAGACATTACTGAGAGGAGACATTACTGTGTACTGAGAGGAGACATTACTGAGAGGAGACATTACTGAGAGGAGACACTACTGAGAGGAGACGTGTGTGTACTGAGAGGAGACATTACTGAGAGAGACATTACTGAGAGGAGACACTACTGAGAGGAGACACTACTGAGAGGAGACACTACTGAGAGGAGACACTACTGAGAGGAGACACTACTGAGAGGAGACATTACTGAGAGGAGACATTACTGTGTACTGAGAGGAGACATTACTGAGAGGAGACATTACTGAAGAGACATTACTGAGAGGAGACACTACTGAGAGGAGACACTGACACTACTGAGAGGAGACATTACTGAGAGGAGACATTACTGAGACTGGAGAGACATTACTGAGAGGGAACTGTACTGAGAGGAGACATTACTGAGAGGAGACATTGCACTGACATTACTGAGAGGAGACATTACTGAGAGGAGACACTGAGAGGAGACATTACTGAGAGGAGACATTACTGAGAGGAGACACTACTGAGAGGAGACACTACTGAGGAGAGGAGACATTACTGAGAGGAGCCATTACTGTGTACTGAGAGGAGACATTACTGAGAGGAGACACTACTGAGAGGAGACATTACTGAGAGGAGACACTACATTGAGAGGAGACACTACTGAGAGGAGACATTACTGAGAGGAGACATTACTGAGAGGAGACATTACTGTGCCATTACTGTGTACTGAGAGGAGACATTACTGAGAGGAGACACTACTGAGAGGAGACATTACTGAGAGGAGACATTACTGAGAGGAGACATTACTGAGAGGATTACATGTACTGAGAGGAGACATTACTGACATTACTGAGAGGAGACATTACTGAGAGGAGACATTACTGAGAGGAGACACTACTGAGAGACACTACTGTGTACTGAGAGGAGACATTACTGAGAGGAGACATTACTGAGAGGAGACATTACTGTGTACTGAGAGGAGACATTACTGAAGGAGACATTACTGTGTACTGAGAGGAGACATTACTGAGAGGAGACATTACTGAGAGGAGACATTACTGAGAGGAGACATTACTGAGAGGAGACACTACTGAGAGGAGACACTACTGAGAGGAGACACTACTGAGAGGAGACACTACTGAGAGGAGACATTACTGAGAGGAGACACTACTGAGAGGAGACACTACTGAGAGGAGACACTACTGAGAGGAGACACTACTGAGAGGAGACACTACTGAGAGGAGACATTACTGAGAGGAGACACTACTGAGAGGAGACACTACTGAGAGGAGACATTACTGAGAGGAGACATTACTGAGAGGAGACATTACTGAGAGGAGACATACTGAGAGGAGACACTACTGAGAGGAGACACTACTGAGAGGAGACACTACTGAGAGGAGACACTACTGAGAGGAGACACTGAGAGGAGACACTGTACTGAGAGGAGACACTACTGAGAGGAGACATTACTGAGAGGAGACACTACTGAGAGGAGACATTACTGAGAGGAGACACTACTGAGAGGAGACACTACTGAGAGGAGACACTACTGAGAGGAGACACTACTGAGAGGAGACACTACTGAGAGGAGACATTACTGAGAGGAGACACTACTGAGAGGAGACATTACTGTAGAGGAGACATTACTGAGAGGAGACATTACTGAGAGGGAGACATTATTGTGTACTGAGAGGAGACATTACTGAGAGGAGACATTACTGAGAGGAGACACTACTGAGAGGAGACACTACTGAGAGGAGACACTACTGACACTACTGAGAGGAGACACTACTGAGAGGAGACACTACTGAGAGGAGACACTACTGTGTACTGAGAGGAGACATTACTGAGAGGAGACATTACTGAGAGGAGACATTACTGAGAGGAGACACTACTGAGAGGAGACATTACTGAGAGGAGACATTATATAGAATATCCTATCAGAGAGAAAAGAGAATATCCACTGTCGTAGAGTGTGTGTGTTGTGTGAGAGGTGTGTGTGTACTGAGAGTGTGACATGTGTGTGTGTACTGAGTGTGTGACACTACTGAGTGGTGTGTGTGTGTGTGTGTGTGTGTGTGTGTGTGTGTGTGAGGAGACAGTGTGTGTGTGTGTGTGTGTGTGTGTGAGCGAGACACTACTGTGTGTGTGTGTGTGTGTGTGTGTGTGGCACTGTGTGTGTGTGTGGCGCGTAGGAGTTTGTGTGTGTGTGTGTGTGTGTGTGTGTGTGTGTGTGTGTGTGTGTGTGACACTACTGAGTGTGTGTGACACTGTGTGTGTGTGTGTGTGTGTGTGTGTGTGAGACGGCGTAGTGTGTGTGTGTGTGTGTGTGCGTGCGTGCGTGAGGCGCCGTAGGAGTGTGTGTGTGCGTGCGTGTGTGTGGCGGCATGGTGTGTGTGTGTGTGTGTGTGTGTGTGTGTGTGTGTGGGTCTGTGATCCATGCACCAGGTCTGTCTGTGCAGGTCCAGGTGTGCTGTTGACATTTTAATCAGGACTGAATCAGCTAGAGAGAGGTTTCCCAGAGCTACCTCTGCTGCAGTTACTGAACACACACACACACACAATCATACGCCACCTCACAAAAACACACACACACACACCCACAATGTAAATCAAATGTCCTAACGTGACTGACCACACAACCCACACTGCACCCTGTGGCCTCAATGACATCAGTCCATAACCAATATCCAACGAGAAATGACTCCACTCACAACCCCCCTGAATACCAGAGGTCCGGCCACATCACATCCCAAATGACCTGTCATCCCAACCATGACCTGGGGATCAGTCCAGACTAGACCACTTAACTGGTAATGGGGGGGTAGAGGAGAAGAGAACTAGTGAAGGAGAGAGGGGAGAGGGAAAGAGAAGGAGAGAGATGAAAGAGATGAAAGAGAGAAAGAGAAAGAATGACACCAAATATATATGTCTCTCTCTCTCTCTCTCTCTCTCTCTCTCTCTCTCTCTCTCTCTCTCTCTCTCTCTCTCTCTCTCTCTCTCTCTCTCTCTCTCTCTCTCTCTCTCTCTCTCTCTCTCTCTCTCTCTCTCTCTCTCTCTCTCTCTCTCTCTCTCTCTCTCTCTCTCTCTCTCTCTCTCTCTCTCTCTCTCTCTCTCTCTCTCTCTCTCTCTCTCTCTCTCTCTCTCTCTCTCTCTCTCTCTCTCTCTCTCTCTCTCTCTCTCTCTCTCTCTCTCTCTCTCTCTCTCTCTCTCTCTCTCTCTCTCTCTGGGCTGTGTGTAAATTAAGGCCTGAAGGTTAAGAGGGTGGCCTCTCTTGTTCAGGTGCAGGTTTTGAAAATGCTGGGCTCTGATTGGCTGCTGTGGGGATGGGGGAGGGGTTGGGGAATTCCAACCCAGGATCCCCTGTGAGGTTGTACCCCTCTCTGCTCCTAACAATGGGACTTACCACAATGGGGTCTGGGTCTCATATAGCGCCCCAGCGCAGTGTGTGTGTGTTTGTATGCAGGTGGAGCACAGTATGAGAGAGTAGTACAGGGTCAGACTCCTTACCACATGTACATGTTCAAACCCCTCGATGTGTGTGTGTATCTCTGGTATGTGTGTGTCTGTGTGTCTGTGTGTCTGTGTGTGTAGTGGTGTAAAATGTGTTATATGATATCTAACAGTATGACTCAGTAAATGGTTACCCCTAGCGATATATATACATATATTTTAGGTCTGGTCTGGTACGGTCTGGTCTGGTCCGGTCCTGGTCAGCTTGTTTTTTCTAATGTAGGAGAATTGCCGTATCTGTCAGTGGTAGACCTGCCGGTCTGTAGAAGGTTCTGATTGATGAATCATTTTCTGATTGATGAATCCATTTGGATCCCTGATATATAACGAAGACATACGACTGCAGTACGGGATGGAGGATATACGGCAACCAATCATTATCAGTTGTGTGAATATTAGTTTACAATGTAATGAAATCTCTTTTCAGAAGACAATTCTCAGCCCTTTCTATTGATGGATCCTCATCACCATGGAGAGACATTACTGAGAATATACAACTGCCTTGTCTTATCAGGGGTTTTATGGAGTACACATAAACGTGTGTGTGTGTGTGTGTGTGTGTGTGTGTGTGTGAATGTGTGTGTGTGTGCAAATTGTATATCTCAAGGTGTGTGTGGTGTGTGTGTGTGTGTGTGTGTGTGTGTGTGTGTGTGTGTGTGTGTGTGTGTGTGTGTGTGTGTGTGTGTGTGTGTGTGTGTGTGTGTGTGTGTGTGTGTGTGTGTGTGTGTGTGTGTGCGGGTGCGGGTGCGGGTGCGGGTGCGTGTGCGGGTGCGTGTGCGGGTGCGTGTGCGTGTGTGTTTGCGTGCGTGTGTGCGTGCGCATGTGTGTGCGTGCGCGTGTGTGTGTGTGTGCATGCGCGTGTGCGCGTGCGTGCGTGCGTGTTTGCGTGCGTGTGTGCGTGCGTGTTTGCGTGCGTACGTCATAAAGTCCTCAGCACTTAGGGAGCCAGCCAAGGCCCTATTTACAAACTCACCCGAGTCCTCGTTGACCCCATTGACATCTTCCTAAGAGGCTTCTCTATAACCGCCCTGAGGGACACGGCAGTCAAAGCGAAGATATTTGAGTGTGTACTGAGAACACACTGAGAGCACACTGAGAACACTCACACTGAGAACACACTGAGAACACACTGAGAACACACTGAGACACCGAGAACACCGGAACACACCGAGAACACACCGGGAACACCGAGAACACACCGAGAACACACCGGGAACACACCGGGAACACACCAGAACACACCGAACACACTGGGGAACACACTGGGAACACACTGGGAATGGGAACACACTGGGAACACACTGGGAACACACTGGGAACACACTGGGACACACTGGGAACACACTGGGAACACACTGGGAACACACTGGGAACACACTGGGAATGGGAACACACTGGAACACACTGAGAACACACTGGGAACACACTGGGGAACACACTGGGAACACACTGGGAACACACTGGGAACACACTGGGAACACACTGGGAACACACTGGGAACACACTGGGAACGTCCACAGTCGTCCTCTCTGACACTACTACGATACTCATCCATCTGTCCCCTGAGGCAAACTACGATCAACAGGGTCCTTAACTATTCTCTGTATATATTCTTGTTGAAAGACACCTGTGTTAACCAGTCTAGTTATTCACTGACACGTTTTGGTAAAAGACACCATGTCTTTCTAACGCACGTTGCTTTAGCCATTTTGTGAGTATATATTCCTTGCGGGAAGTTCACATTAGATTAATACTACTAAAGAGAGAAAGGCTTCTAGTAGGATTTCCCCTAATGTTGAAATGATGACAGCATGGTCCTTTCAGCTCTCTGCTATCTGAGACCAAAATCTACTCTGAGGTAATATAGAGACTGTCTCAGGTCTACTCTGAGGTAATATAGAGACAGCCTCAGGTCTACTCTGAGTAATATAGAGAGCGGCCTCCAGGTCTACTCTGAGGTAATATAGAGACTGTTTTCAGGTCTACTCCTGAGGTAATATAGAGACGGCCTCAGGTCTACTCTGAGGTAATATAGAACGGCCTCAGGTCTACTCTGAGGGTAATATAGAGACTGCCTCAGGTCTACTCTGAGTAATATAGGCTGCCTCAGGTCTACTCTGAGGTAATATAGAGACTGCCTCAGGTCTACTCTGAGGTAATGTAGGAACTGTCTCAGGTCTACTCTGAGGTAATATAGAGGCGGCCTCAGGTCTACTTCCTCCCCTAGAATCTGATGGTTAATTATATTGTCTATTGGATGATATCAAGATATGAGTCAGGGGTGATAAGAGGGAGATTACATTTAATTAAACTTCAGAAATTAAATTAATTAATTTTCTGATCATTTCTGGCTATGAAAGTGAAATATAATTTAACAGAGATAACCTGTGAGTGAAATATAAAAGCACATGCGTTTCCATTGGAATTTAAAATGTAGAAGATGGATAAGTAATAATTACTACAGTGTTGCGGGAAAATAATTTCTAGTCGGAAAAATTGGATAAAAAAATATATATATTGTACTCATCAACTTAATGTGATTTCATTCAGATTTTTGATGAGATCGTTAATGAAAAACACAAAGGCTAATAATTATATTGGCAACATTCTATTTTGGGGCTCAACTCTATAATCTCATACCGGATAATCGTAGTTTGTGTGTTTTGGTTTAAACCGTTTTGACATTGTTAGACTGGTGAGAACAACTTTGGGGCGTAAGCGTCAGTTAAGTATCTGTCGCTCACTGGCTATAACGCTTTCTGATCTGGTAGGCCCAAAACAACCGTCAAATAATATCCAAGGATGACATTATTAAATACATTAGAATATAATATAATAGACCACCAACTCTTCTCGTAAACTGCACAGCAGACCATATTAGCGGTCCTAAATCAATTTAGTGATACGACCAGATAAGCGTGAGCGACTGAAATTAGCTGTTGCTGATACATCAGCGTACAAAGCATCCGACTGAAATGAGCTGTTGCTGATACATCCGGCGTACAAAGCATCAAGCGACTGAAATGAGCTGTTGCTGATACATCAGCGTACAAAGCATCAACGACTGAAATTAGCTGTTGCTGATACATCCAGCGTACAAAGCATCAACACTGAAATTAGCTGTTGCTGAACATCAGCGTACAAAGGGAAAATTAGCTGTTGCTGATACACGTACAAAGCATCAGCGACTGAAATTAGCTGTTGCTGATACATCGGCGTACAAAAGCATCAGCGACTGAAATTAGCTGTTGCTGATACATCCGGCGTACAAAGCATCAAGCGACTGAAATTAGCTGTTGCTGAACATCCACGTACAAAGCATCACGATGAAATTAGCTGTTGCTGATACATCCAGCGTACAAAGCATCAACCACTGAAATTAGCTGTTGCTGATACATCCGGCGTACAAAGCATCAACCACTGAAATTAGCTGTTGCTGATACATCGGCGTACAAAGCATCAGCGACTGAAATTAGCTGTTGCTGATACATCCCGCGTACAAAGCATCAACCACTGAAATTAGCTGTTGCTGATACATCCGCGTACAAAGCATCAACGACTGAAATTAGCTGTTGCTGATACATCGCGTACAAAGCATCAACGACTGAAATGAGCTGTTGCGTACATCCGGCGTACAAAGCATCAGCGACTGAAATGAGCTGTTGCTGATACATCGGCGTACAAAGCATCAGCGACTGAAATGAGCTGTTGCTGATACATCAGCGATACAAAGCATCAACGACTGAAATGAGCTGTTGCTGATACATCCTGGCGATACAAAGCATCAGCGACTGAAATGAGCTGTTGCTGATGCATCCAGGCGTACAAAGCATCTGCGACTGAAATGAGCTGTTGCTGATACATCGGCGTACAAAGCATCAGCGACTGAAATGAGCTGTTGCTGATACATCCAGCGTACAAAAGCATACGACTGAAATGAGCTGTTGCTGATACATCGGCGTACAAAGCATCAACGACTGAAATGAGCTGTTGCTGATAAATCAGCGTGCAAAGCATCAGCGACTGAAATGAGCTGTTGCTGATACATTACAAAGCATCCAACGACTGAAATGAGCTGTTGCTGATACATATACAAAGCATCGCGACTGAAATGAGCTGTTGCTGATACATCCAGCGTACAAAGCATCAGCGACTGAAATGAGCTGTTGCTGATACATCCAGCGTACAAAGCATGACTGAAATGAGCTGTGCTTACATCCAGCGTACAAAGCATCAGCGACTGAAATGAGCTGTTGCTGATACATCCGTGCAAAAGCATCAGCGACTGAAATTAGCTGTTGCTGATACATCCGGCGTACAAAGCATCAGCGACTGAAATTAGCTGTTGCTGATACATCGTACAAAGCATCAAGCGACTGAAATTAGCTGTTGTTGATACATACTACAAAGCATCAGCGACTGAAATTAGCTGTTGCTGATACATCCGGCGTACAAAGCATCCGACTGAAATTAGCTGTTGCTGATACATGATGACAAAGCATCAGCGACTGAAATTAGCTGTCCTGATACATCTGGCGGCAAAGCATCAGCGACTGAAATTAGCTGTTGCTGATACATCGGCGTACAAAGCATCAACCACTGAAATTAGCTGTTGCTGATACATCCGCGTACAAAGCATCAACCACTGAAATTAGCTGTTGCTGATACATCCGCGTACAAAGCATCTCGACTGAAATTAGCTGTTGCTGATACATCGTACAAAGCATCAACCACTGAAATTAGCTGTTGCTGATACATCCGGCGTACAAAGCATCAGCGACTGAAATTAGCTGTTGCTGATACATCCGCGTACAAAGCATCAGCGACTGAAATTAGCTGTTGCTGATACGTCGCGTACAAAGCATCAACCACTGAAATTAGCTGTTGCTGATACATCCGGCGTACAAAGCATCAACGACTGAAATTAGCTGTTGCTGATACATCGGCGTACAAAGCATCAGCGACTGAAATTAGCTGTTGCTGCCATCCGGCGTGCACAAAGCATCAGCGACTGAAATGAGCTGTTGCTGATACATCAGCGTACAAAGCATCAGCGACTGAAATGAGCTGTTGCTGATACATCAGGTACAAAGCATCAACGCGACTGAAATTAGCTGTTGCTGATACAGGCGTACAAAGCATCAACGACTGAAATGAGCTGTTGCTGATACATCAGGCTGAAATGGGCTGTTGCTGTACAAAGCATCAGCGACTGAAATGAGCTGTTGCTGATACATCCAGCGTACAAAGCATCAGCGACTGAAATGAGCTGTTGCTGATACATCCAGGTACAAAGCATCCTCGACTGAAATGAGCTGTTGCTGATACATCCAGCGTACAAAGCATCAGCGACTGAAATGAGCTGTTGCTGATACATCCTGGCGTACAAAGCATCAGCGACTGAAATGAGCTGTTGCTGATACATCCAGCGATACAAAGCATCAGCGACTGAAATTAGCTGTTGCTGATACATCCCGGCGTGCAAAGCATCGCAAATTGGCTGTTGCTGCATCACATCAGCGACTGAAATGAGCTGTTGCTGATACATCCTGGATACAAAGCATCAGCGACTGAAATGAGCTGTTGCTGATACATCCCGCGTACAAAGCATCAGCGACTGAAATGAGCTGTTGCTGATACATCCAGCGTACAAAGCATCAGCGACTGAAATGAGCTGTTGCTGATACATCCAGCGTACAAAGCATCAGCGACTGAAATGAGCTGTTGCTGATACATCCAGCGTACAAAGCATCAGCGACTGAAATGAGCTGTTGCTGATACATCGTACAAAGCATCAACGACTGAAATGAGCTGTTGCTGATACATCCAGCGTACAAAGCATCAACGACTGAAATGAGCTGTTGCTGATACATCCGGCGATACAAAGCATCAACGACTGAAATGAGCTGTTGCTGATACATCGTACAAAGCATCAACGACTGAAATTGAGCTGTTGCTGATACATCGTACAAAGCATCACGACTGAAATGAGCTGTTGCTGATACATGCATCAGCGTACAAAGCATCGCGACTGAAATTAGCTGTTGCTGATACATCAGCGTACAAAGCATCAGCGACTGAAATGAGCTGTTGCTGATACATCCAGCGTACAAAAGCATCAGCGACTGAAATGAGCTGTTGCTGATACATCCGGCAAGCATCAGCGACTGAAATGAGCTGTTGCTGATACATCCGGCGTACAAAGCATCAGCGACTGAAATTAGCTGTTGCTGGCATCGCGTACAAAGCATCACACGACTGAAATGGATTCAGTCATCTGTCTAAAAAAGACTATCACACGACCTACATGTCGTACAAAGCATCGACCACTAACTAATTAGCTGTTGCTGACCACTAATCTAATTACAAAGCATCAAACGACTACAATGGATTCAGTCATCTGTCTAATTACCCAGCGACCTACATGTCAGAGGTCATCGACCACTAACTAATTAAAGCGACCTACATGTCAGAGGTCATATCGACCACTAACTAATTAGACCCAGCGACCTACATGTCAGAGGTCAAACTGCGACCACTAACTAATTAGACCCAGCGACCTACATGTCAGGGGTCTAATTAGACTGCGACCCATGTCTAACTAACTAATTAGACCCAGCGACCTACATGTCAGAGGTCAAACTCGACCACTGAACTAATTAGACTGTTGCTGACCTACATGTCAGAGGTCAAAGCACTAACTAATTAGACCCAGCACGACCTACATGTCAGAGGTTGCTAAACCACTAACTAATTAGACCAGCGACCTACAAAGAGGTCAAGACCACTAACTAATTAGACCCACTGAACCACTAACTGGGACCCAGCGACCTACATGTCCTGATACACTCGACCTACACTAACTAATTAGACCAGCGACCTACATGTCAGAGGTCAAACTCGACCACTAACTAATTAGACCCAGCGACCTACATGTCAGAGGTCAAACTCGACCACTAACTAATTAGACCCAGCGACCTACATGTCAGAGGTCAAACTCGACCACTAACTAATTAGACCCAGCGACCTACATGTCAGAGTCCAAGCTCGACCACTAACTAATTGGGCCAGCGACCTACATGTCAGGGTCAAACTCGACCACTAACTAATGGAGCCAGCGACCTACATGTCAGAGGTCAAACTCGACCACTAACTAATTAGACCCAGCGACCTACATGTCAGAGGTCAAACTCGACCACTAACTAATTAGACCCAGCGACCTACATGTCAGAGGTCAAACTCGACCACTAACTAATTAGACCCATTGACCTAACATGGAAATGACCTAAACCCTCACCTACAAGAAAATTAAAATGAACAAAGTAATTGAAACTTCAGCCTAATAATAAAGATTGCATAATTTAAAACGAGAAATAAATAGTCATATATACGTATATATATCATATATAATAGTCATATATATATATATATCATATATAATAGTCATATATACGTATATATATCATATATAATAGTCATATATACGTATATATATCATATATAATAGTCATATACGTATATATATCATATATAATAGTCATATATACGTATATATATCATATATAATAGTCATATATCATATATATACGTATATATATCATATATAATAGTCATATATACGTATATATATCATATATAATAGTCATATATACGTATATATATCATATATAATAGTCATATATACGTATATATATCATATATAATAGTCATATATACGTATATATATCATATATAATAGTCATATATACGTATATATATCATATATAATAGTCATATATAATAGTCATATATACATATAAACCCAAGCAAGTTTTTCTACACATCGGAAAGAAAACTATTCCAACTGAAAATCCAGTTTTCTTGACACATATAGTCTCCATTTTTGACCACAGCCACGGAGTTCATTTAGAACAGTTACCCGGGTTTGCAGATGTAGGTGTACAGCACGTACACAAACTCCACATTCAGCAAGGAGTTTAATTAACCCCAAAGTTGTGTCCAAATAAAATAACTGTATCAAAACGTCAACTCTGCGACTCTCGGGAGGCTATTTTGAAAACTTCTATAAGTGAAATGAAGCGTGCACAACCCAGGAGAGTTTATACTGATACAAAAAGCGCATTAATTCCCTAGTTGAAAAGTACCAATAAACATTCATTACAGTCCGTGGCCGGATATAAAATAATGTGTCCTTACTTGTATCGTTGAGTTGCGCGACCGTTTCCCCTGAGCGTTCGGCGATCCAAAACTTTCTCCAGAGTTCCAGTTCCAAAACTTTTCTCCAGAGTTCCAGTTCCAAAACTTTCTCCAGAGCTCCAGTTCTAGAACGAAGTCTCTTCGTTGAAGAACAACTTTATGAACGACCGATTATACAAGTATGAGTTTCCTCCCGAGAAAATAGACAAATTCCACCTCCGTTAAATTACACTTGGCACAACGGGAGTTCCTTTTTGTCGTTGACTAATTTCCACAACAAGTTCCACAGAAAAGTGTTGCGGTCCGTTCCAAAAGAACCCGCTCCGTTCCTCCTCGGTCTCGGATGGTTCTTAGCTCCTCTGTTCACGGCAGTGGAGACAGTTGTTTGCTCCGATGACATAGCTAGCAGAGCAATAAGAAACAGGTGTACAATACTAATTGTTGTGATTAGTTGCTCCGTCTCCAAACGATTACGCAGCGTCTCTATTTCCCGCAAAATAAACACATGCGAAGTAATCAGTCCGAGATGACAGACGCTGCTCCGGACAGAGCGCGTGAAACAAAAGAAAATATGAACTACGGTATGATGACTCCACAGTAGCCTACTCCAGCCTGCTTACGAACGGACGCCAGTCACACTCAAGAAGAAAAGTTTCTCAGTAGCAACACCGTCAGAGCCTGAGGGATATCCAGATATTTATTATTCCCCTTCAAGTATGCTTTCCTTTAATAAAGCCCCAGCCTCCTGTAAGCTCCAGTCCCCGGCGGCCGGAGCCGTTGTGAGCGACGAGCAGAGGTGAAGTCTCGCACGGGGCGTCCGGTAGCGGTATAGTTGAAGTGAGCGGCAGAGAGCGGATAGCCTGACAACTTCCACAGTCCTCTAGTCGATGTTCGCGTTCAGAGAGTGAGTTGGGAGAGTTTCGCCCAGTGCTTAGCCCATGCGCCTGCCCTCCTCGCATAGCTGTCTTCGGAGCAGGGTAATAAAGTAGCAGGAAGGGGATATCCCAAAGTACCCCAGCAACTCCCACAGGACTGGACAGGAGCGCGCACAGACACAGACAGAACACGTGTTGATTGACAGCCATCACCAAGGCCGGGTTTTACGAGATGCCCGCGCATTTGTCTGTTTTGTCTGAAAACGGTTTCAGGAGTTACTATAGTACCTTAGAGTGATCAGAACACTGCTAATTTTAGGAATAAAACCCAGAGATAGTTTACTTTAATGCTACAGTTTTTACTTGTTTGATCATTTCCTTTAGTATTAAATCCATAGCAACCACTGAGTTTCACACGTTTTATTTTTAAAAATGACTAATGCAACATCTACTACTTCTATTATAAATCCATTGACAAATATTACATTGAGATTTCGTGTAACCGGCCTTCACCCCCAACACCCCATAATGTCAGAATGGAATTATGTTTTTACAAATGTTTACAAATGAATTAAAAATGAAAAGCTGAAATGTTTTGAGTCAATAGGTATTTAAATCCTTTATTATGGTAAAGCCAAACATTATTTCAGGAGTAAATGTGCTCAACAAGTCACATAACAAGTTGCACGGACTCACTCTGTGTGCAATAATAGTGTTTAACATGATTTATTTTCTGATGATTTTTGAATGAGTACCTCATCTCTATACTCCACTATACAATTATCTCAGTGGAGCAGTGCATTTCAAACACAATCTCAACCACTAAGACCAGGAGGGTTTTCCAATTCCTCGTAAAGAAGGGCACCTATTGGTTGATGGGTAACAACAACAACAAGGAATGGATATAAGCACAGATAAAACCTGGTTCAGTCTGCTTTCCACCAGACACTGGGAGACAAATCCACCTTTCAGCAGGACAACGACCTGGTTCAGTCTGCTTTCCACCAGACACTGGGAGACAAATTCACCTTTCAGCAGGACAACGACCTGGTTCAGTCTGCTTTCCACCAGACACTGGGAGACAAATTCACCTTTCAGCAGGACAAACCTGGTTCAGTCTGCTTTCACCTGGGAGACAAATTCACCTTTCAGCAGGACAACGACCTGGTTCAGTCTGCTTTCCACCAGACACTGGGAGACAAATTCACCTTTCAGCAGGACAACGACCTGGTTCAGTCTGCTTTCCACCAGACACTGGGAGACAAATTCACCTTTCAGCAGGACAACGAACTGGTTCAGTCTGCTTTCCACCAGACACTGGGAGACAAATTCACCTTTCAGCAGGTTAAACCTGGTTCAGTCTGCTTTCCACCAGACACTGGGAGACAAATCCACCTTTCAGCAGGACAACGACCTAAAACACGCGGCTGGGTTTCTGTACAGTACTTTGTGACGGCAGCTGATGTAAGAAGGGCTTTATAAATACATTCGATTGAAATACACACTAGAGTTGCTCACCAAGACGACATTGAATGGCCGAGTGGCAGTTTTGACTTAAATCGTCTTGAACATCTATGGCAAGACTAGAAAATGGCTGTCTAGCAATGGTTAACAACCAACTTGACAGAGCTTGATGATAAAAAAAAAAAAAATCCATATTGTGTATTGTGTGTTATGTATTATCTATTATGTATTATGTATTATGTATTGTGTATTATGTGTTATTGTTACGGTAAATGAGTGAAGAGGTGTGGAGTCAGGCGCAGAGAGCAAAAGATGTGGGAAAAACAACACGCTTTAATGTCCCGGAAACATAACATGTACAAAGTGAAAACACAAATGAACAGAAATATAAACGGACAGCGTGAAACCCAAATGCCAACAAAAATACACTCAAACAACAAAACAGACGAACAAGCCCGCACGAAACAGAAGCGGGCTGAACAGACTATATATAACCCTATCCTAACAACCAAACTAGAAACAGGTGCTACCAATTAGACAAAACTAAACGAACACAGAACAACGGATCGGCGATAGCTAGTAGACCGGCGACGACGACAGCCGGCGCCACCGAACAAGAAGGAGTCACCTTCGGTAATATTCGTGACAGTACCCCCTCCTGACGCGCAGCTCCCGCAGCGCGCCCCGACGCCGGCCTCGGGGACGACCCGGAGGCCGGCGCTGGGCGATCCGGACGGAGCGATGGAATTCACTCAACATAGATGGGTCTAGAATATCCCTCACCGGAACCCAGCACCTCTCCTCCGGACCGTACCCCTCCCAGTCAACGAGGTACTGCAAGCCTCTCACCCGGCGTCTCGAGTCCAGAATAGCTCGTATCTTGTACGCCGGGGACCCCTCGATGTCCAGAGGGGCGGAGGAACCTCCGGTACCTCATTTTCCTGCATGGGACCAGCTACCACCGGCCTGAGAAGAGACACATGAAATGAGGGGTTAATACGATAATACTGAAGGAAGTAATAATCGATAACAAACCTCATTTATTCTCCTCAGGACTTTAAATGGCCCTATACACTGCGGACCCAGCTTCCGGCAGGGCAGCGGAGAGGCAGGTTTCGGGTCGAGCCAGACCCTGTCCCCAGGTGCAAACACGGGGGCCTCACTGCGGTGACGGTCAGCGCTCTTCTTCTGCCTTATACTCGCTTGGCGTACTGACTCTTGGACTGCCCTCCAGGTCTCCTTAGAGCGCTGTACCCACTCCTCCACCGCAGGAGCCTCAGTCTGGCTCTGATGCCACGGTGCCAGGACCGGCTGGTACCCCAACACGCACTCAAATGGTGACATGTTGGTAGAGGCGTGGCTTAGTGAATTCTGGGCTATTTCTGCCCAGGGAATATATCTCGCCCACTCGCCTGGCCGGTCCTGGCAATACGACCGCAGAAACCTACCCACCTCTGGTTAACTCTCTCCACCTGACCATTACTCTCCGGGTGATACTCTGAGGTAAGGCTGACCGAGACCCCCAGACGTTCCATAAATGCCCTCCAAACACGGGAGATAAATTGGGGGCCCCGATCAGAAACTATATCCTCGGGCACCCCGTAGTGCCGGAAGACATGGGTGAAAAGAGCTTCCGCAGTCTGTAGGGCCGTAGGGAGACCGGGCAATGGGATAAGACGGCAGGACTTAGAGAACCGATCCACAACGTTCCAGGATAGTAGTGTTACCCTGAGAGGGGGGGGTCAGTAAGAAAATCCACCGAAAGACAGCGCGTCAGCCTTAGTGTGAGGGAACCTGGTCTATACGAGATAGTGAAACGAAATCTGGTGAAAAACATGGCCCACCTTGCCTGACGAGGATTCAGTCTCCTAGCTGTACGGATATACTCCAGGTTACGATGGTCAGTCCAGATAAGGAAAGGGTGCTTAGCCCCCTCAAGCCAGTGTCTCCACACCTTCAGGGCCTTAACCATAGCCAACAACTCCTATCCCCACATCATAATTCCGCTCCGCTGGCCCGAGTTTCTTAGAAAAAAAGGCACAGGGGCGGAGCTTCGGTGGCACACCCGAACGCTGTGAGAGCACCGCTCCAACCCCAGCCTCGGATGCGTCCACCTCTACTATAAACGCCAAAGAAGGGTCCGGATGTGCCAACACCGGCGCCTTAGTAAACATCGCCTTCAACTTATGAAAAGCTCCGTTCGCCTCTGCTGACCACTGTAAACGCACCGGCTCCCCCTTCAGCAGTGAGGTAATAGGGGCAGCTACCTGACCAAAACCCCGGATAAACCTCCGGTAGTAATTGGCAAATCCCAAGAACCGCTGCACCTCCTTTACCGTGGTCGGAGTCGGCCAATTACGCACGGCCTTAACGCGGTCACCCTCCATTACCAAACCAGAGCTGGAAATGCGATAACCCAGGAAGGAAACTGATTGTTTGGAAAACTCACATTTCTCCGCCTTCACATACAGGTCATGCTCCAGCAGTCGTCTAAGAACCTTGCGCACAAGAGATACATGCGCAGAGCGTGTAGCGGAGTAGATCAAAATATCGTCAATATACACCACTACACCCTGTCAGGTCTGAGTATTTCCACGAAGGATTGAAATATAGCTGGAGCATTCTTTAAACCGTATGGCATGACAAGGTACTCATAATGGCCCGACGTAGTGCTAAATGCAGTTTTCCAATCATCTCCCTCCCGAATACGCACCAAATTATAAGCACTCCTGAGATCCAGTTTAGTGAAGAACTGCGCTCCGTGAAATGATTCCACTACCGTAGCAATGAGAGGTAGTGGGTAACTAAAACCCACTGTGATGGAATTTAGACCTCTATAATCAATACACGGACGCAAACCACAATCTTTTTTCTTCACAAAAAAGAAACTCAAAAAGACAGGTGACATGGAGGGCTGAATGTACCCCCTATCCCAGAGCCTCGGTGATATAAGTTTCCATAGCCACCTTCTCCTCCTGGGACAAAGGATACACATGACTCCTGGGAGTGCAGGGTTAACCTGGAGATTTATCCGCAATCCCCCTGCCTATGGGGGTGGTAATTGGGTCGCTTTCTTTTGCTGAAAGCGATAGCCAAATCGTCATACTCAGCTGGAATGCGCACGGTGGAAACCTGGTCTGGACTCTCCACCGTTGTAGCACCGATGGAAACCCCTACACACCTGCCTGAACACTCATCAGACCACCCCTGTAGAGTTCCCTGTTTCCACAAAATCGTAGGATTATGAATAGCTAGCCAGGGAATCCCCAGAACAACTGGAAAGCATGAGTGAATCGATAAGGAACAAACTAATTCTCTCCTTGTGATTCCCCTGCATAATCATCTCCAACTAAATTGTGGCTCTCTTCACCAGCCCCGACCCTAATGGTCGACTATCTAAAAGTGCACGGGGAAAAGGGGGTCTACTTTTACTAACAGAAATCCTCAACCTCTGAGCGAGTCCGCGATCTATAAAGTTTCCAGCTGCGCCTGAATCTGCAGTGCCTTATGCTGGAGAGAAGGAGAATAATTAAGGAAACAAATTAGCTAGGAACATGTGACCAACAGGAAACTCTGGGAGAGTGTGGTGCTTACTCATCTGGGGTGACCAATGAGTGTTCTGCCTACCCTCATGATTCCCCAGATGAATTCCTCCAGCACCCCGACCAGACGTGTGCCCTCTCCGGCCACAACTGGTACAGGAGGATTTTCCTCCTCCGATCTCCCTTGGCAGCAGTAACTCCTAGCTCCATC
>NW_025747516.1:22500-30000 GCF_021184085.1 Oncorhynchus gorbuscha | reverse complement strand
CATCCCTCTACCTCGTCCCTCCATCCCTCTACCTCGTCCCTCCATCCCTCTACCTCATCCCTCCATCCCTCTACCTCATCCCTCCATCCCTCTACCTCATCCCTCTATCCCTCTACCTCGTCCCTCCATCCCTCCATCCCTTGGCCCTCTCACTGTCGGTCTGTTTTCTTAATGATCCCTACTCTAACCTCTAACCTCACCTCTCGTTCTTCCTTGTCCTCCTCCTAATAGAGAATGTTTCATTAGAATGTTTGTGTTGAGTTCCCGGTAAGCGGCTGCGTAGTGTCAGTGCTCTGTGTTTCCTGGCCTACAGTCTGGCGACCCTCATCTTTGATGAAGACAGACACTGATTCACCTCTCTCCCTCCATTTCTCTCTACTCTCCCTCTCTCTCTCTTTCTGTCACACACACACACACACACACACACACACACACACACACACACACACACACACACACACACACACACACACACACACACACACACACACACACACACACACACACACACACACACACACACACACACACTGTTTAAAGCTGCAGCAGGTAGAAACACTCTCCACTCCTCCAGAAACCTGTCAGAACCATGTATTCATTTCTCCACCATTTTATGTGTGTGAGGGAGACTTTTCTTACGTGTGTCTGTGTGTGTGTGTGTGTGTGTGTGTGTGTGTGTGTGTGTGTGTGTGTGTGTGTGTGTGTGTGTGTGTGTGTGTGTGTGTGTGTGTGTGTGTGTGTGTGTGTGTGATGTGGCGTGCAGTGTGTGTGTCCGTGTGTCTGTGATGTGAGCATGTGTGTGTGTGATGTGGCGTGCAGTGTGTGTGTCTGTGTGTGATGTGAGCGTGCAGTGTGTGTGTGTGTCTGTGTGTGTGTGTGTGTGTCTGTGTGTGTGTGTGTGTGTGTCTGAGTGTGTGTGTGTGATGTGAGCGTGCGGTGTGTGTGTCTGTGTGTGTGATGTGAGCGTGCAGTGTGTGTGTCTGTGTGTGTGATGTGAGCGTGCGGTGTGTGTGTCTGTGTGTGTGTGTGTGTGTGTGTGTGTGTGTGTGTGTGTGTGTGTGTGTGTGTGTGTGTGTGTGTGTGTGTGTGTGTGTGTGTGATGTGAGCGTGCAGTGTGTGTGTCTGTGTGTGTGTGTGATGTGAGCGTGCAGTGTGTGTGTCCGTGTGTGTGTGATGTGAACGTGCAGTGTGTGTGTGTCCGTGTGATGTGAACGTGCGGTGTGTGTGTCTGTGTGTGTGTGTGATGTGAGCGTGCAGTGTGTGTGTCTGTGCGTATGTGTGTGTGTGTGATGTGAGTGTGCAGTGTGTGTGTCTGTGTGTGTGTGATGTGAGCCTGCGGTGTGTGTGTCTGTGTGTCTGTGTGTGACCGTGCAGTGTGTGTGTCCGTGTTGTGTGTGATGTGAACGTGTGGTGTGTGTGTCTGTGTGTCTGTGTGTGACCGTGCAGTTTGTGTGTCCGTGTTGTGTGTGATGTGAACGTGTGGTGTGTGTGTCTGTGTGTCTGTGTGATGTGAGCGTGTAGTGTGTGTGTCTGTGTGTGTGTGTGTGTGTGTGACATGGAGCAGCCCTGTAATTACCTGTTGAAGTAACCACAGCCCCACAGACAGATTCATGGTTCAGGACAGTGGTAATGTTGGCCATGCTAACATCAATTATACCTGCTGAGAGACAACAGTATGCAGGTTAACCTCTGTCTCTCTGGTGTCTCTCTGCTCTGCTCTGCTCTGCCCAGCACCCCATACAGACACCTCCCACACAGACACCTCCAACACAGACACCTCCCAACACTGACACCTCCAACACAGACACCTCCAACACAGACACCTCCCAACACTGACACCTCTAACACAGACACACACCACACAGACACCACCAACACAGACACCTCCAACACAGACACCTCCAACACAGACACCTCCAACACAGACACCTCCAACACAGACACCTCCAACACAGACAACTCCAACACAGACACCTCCCAACACTGACACCTCTAACACAGACACAAACCACACAGACACCTCCAACACAGACAACTCCAACACAGACACCTCCCAACACTGACACCTCTAACACAGACAACTCCAACACAGACACCTCCCAACACAGACACCTCCCAACACTGACACCTCCAACACAGACAACTCCAACACAGACAGCTCCCAACACTGACACCTCCCAACACTGACACCTCTAACACAGACACACACCACACAGACACCACCAACACAGACACCTCCAACACAGACACCTCCAACACAGACACACACCACACAGACACCTCCAACACAGACACCTCCAACACAGACACCTCTAACACAGACACACACCACACAGACACCTCCAACACAGACACCTCCAACACAGACACCTCCAACACAGACACCTCCAACACAGACACCTCCCACACAGACACCTCCCACACAGACACCTCCCACACAGACACCTCCAACACTGACACCTCCATCACAGACACCTCCAACACAGACACCTCCAACACAGACACCTCCAACACAGACACCTCCAACACAGACACCTCCAACACTGACACCTCCCACACAGACACCTCCAACACAGACACCTCCAACACAGACACCTCCAACACAGACACCTCCAACACTGACACCTCCAACACTGACACCTCCAACACAGACACCTCCCACACAGACACCTCCAACACAGACACCTCCAACACAGACACCTCCAACACAGACACCTCCAACACTGACACCTCCAACACTGACACCTCCATCACAGACACCTCCAACACAGACACCTCCAACACAGACACCTCCAACACTGACACCTCCAACACAGACACCTCCAACACAGACACCTCCAACACAGACACCTCCAACACAGACACCTCCAACACTGACACCTCCAACACTGACACCTCCAACACTGACACCTCCATCACAGACACCTCCAACACAGACACCTCCAACACAGACACCTCCAACACAGACACCTCCAACACTGACACCTCCAACACAGACACCTCCAACACAGACACCTCCAACACAGACACCTCCAACACAGACACCTCCATCACAGACACCTCTAACACAGACACCTCCAACACAGACACCTCCATCACAGACACCTCCAACACAGACACCTCCAACACAGACACCTCCAAGCACACACCACACAGACACCTTCAACACAGACACCTTCAACACAGACACCTCCAACACAGACACCTCCAACACAGACACCTCCAACACAGACACCTCCAACACAGACATACACCACACAGACACCTCCAACACAGACATCTCTAACACAGACACCTCCAACACAGACACCTCCAACACAGACACCTCCAACACAGACACCTCCAACACAGACACCTCCAACACAGACACCTCCAACACAGACACCTCCAACACAGACACCTCCAACACTGACACCTCCATCACAGACACCTCCAACACAGACACCTCCAACACAGACACCTCCAACACTGACACCTCCAACACAGACACCTCCAACACAGACACCTCCAACACAGACACCTCCAACACAGACACCTCCAACACTGACACCTCCAACACTGACACCTCCAACACTGACACCTCCATCACAGACACCTCCAACACAGACACCTCCAACACAGACACCTCCAACACAGACACCTCCAACACTGACACCTCCAACACAGACACCTCCAACACAGACACCTCCAACACAGACACCTCCATCACAGACACCTCTAACACAGACACCTCCAACACAGACACCTCCAACACAGACACACACCACACAGACACCTTCAACACAGACACCTCCAACACAGACACCTCCAACACAGACACCTCCAACACAGACACCTCCAACACAGACACCTCCAACACAGACACCTCCAACACAGACATACACCACACAGACACCTCCAACACAGACATCTCTAACACAGACACCTCCAACACAGACACCTCCAACACAGACACCTCCAACACAGACACCTCCAACACAGACATACACATTATACATTCCCCAGTTATGACCTTGATCTTTTCATTGTATCTGTTTGTTCTCCTCTCTTCCTCTTCAGATGTATATTTGGGGTCCTCATCTTCCTATCTGGCACAAGCCTGACCACAAGTCGTTCCTTCCCTTTTCCACATTGTGTCTTCCTATGGATGTGCTCCTATTTCAGGATCATTGCTTCTCTCTCTCTCTCTCTCTCTCTCTCTCTCTCTCTCTCTCTCTCTCTCTCTCTCTGTCTCTCTCTCTCTCTCTCTCTCTCTCTCTCTCTCTCTCTCTCTCTCTCTCTCTGTCTCTGTCTCTGTCTCTGTCTCTCTCTCTCTCTCTCTGTCTCTCTCTCTCTCTCTCTCTCTCTCTCTCTCTCTCTCTCTCTCTCTCTCTCTCTCTCTCTCTCTCTCTCTCTGTCTCTCTCTATCTCTCTCTCTCTCTCTCTCTCTCTCTCTCTCTCTCTCTCTCTCTCTCTCTCTCTCTCTCTTTCACATCCTCCTCCTTTTCTTCCAATCAGTGTGTTGTTGGCCTCCAGGCTGAAACCACATCGTTTCCACACCCACACACAGCACGCTTTATCCCTGCTGAAAAACACATGAATGGAGAGAGAGATAGAGATAGGGATAGAGCGAGAGAGCGAGAGACCGAGAGAGCGAGAGACCGAGAGAGCGAGAGACCGAGAGAGCGAGAGACCGAGAGAGCGCGAGAGAGAGAGAGCACTGGCTATATACACTTTAAAGCGAGGCAGGGAGCCAGTGGCTCAGGCCTGGGAGTGTACATCTAGGTATAGGTGAGAGCATATAGCGGAGAGCATATAGGTGAAAGCATATAGGTGAGAGCATATAGGTGAGAGCATATAGCTGAGAGCATATAGGTGAGAGCATATAGGTGCGAGCATATAGGTGAGAGCATATAGGTGAGAGCATATAGGTGCGAGCATATAGGTGAGAGCATATAGGTGAGAGCATGATGGTGAAAGTAGAAACTGTAGTAACACCTGTTAATTGATGTGTTTCCCCCAGTCCTCCTCTTTCACATCTATAACAGATGAAATGAGACCAGGAGACATGAAGAGAGGAGGCCATCCTTATTAGACTATTGGGACCCTCCCCATGTCACCCAGGGCTGTCCGTCCAGAGCCTGGGCAACGGGTAGAAACACATCCCTAGTCTCCTGTCAGCGTGCTGGGCTGGGGCTGGCGGGCCGTGGTGGTGTGCAGAGCTTTCTGGATGGGAGCCCTCTTTGAGGCAAGGCCTCAACAGGGGGGAATGTTTGGAAATTTGCACATTTGCACGGTGGCTTTTCTTCTTCTTGTTCTTGTAGCTGGGCGGTGCCCGGGTGCTTGGCACGCTGGATGCTCTGGCACGAGAAGCCTCCGGATGGTTCTCTTTATGTGATCTGCTTTGTAACACGGTGGAATAACATGGCTAAACCCCTGTTCTGGTTGAGATAGGCTGCCTTCTCCCCCTGTTCTGATTGAGATAGGCTGTCTTCTCCCATGTTCTGATAGGCTGCCTTCTCCCCCTGTTCTGATTGAGATAGGCTGTCTTCTCCCATGTTCTGATAGGCTGCCTTCTCCCCTGTTCTAGTGAGATAGGCTGCCTTCTCCCCCTGTTCTGATTGAGATAGGCTGTCTTCTCCCCTGTTCTGATTGAGATAGGCTGTCTTCTCCCCTGTTCTGATTGAGATAGGCTGCCTTCTCCCCTGTTCTGATTGAGATAGGCTGCCTTCTCCCCTGTTCTGATTGAGATAGGCTGTCTTCTCCCATGTTCTGATAGGCTGCCTTCCCCCATGTTCTGATAGGCTGCCTTCTCCCCCTGTTCTGATTGAGATAGGCTGCCTTCTCCCCCTGTTCTGATTGAGATAGGCTGCCTTCTCCCCCTGTTCTGATTGAGATAGGCTGTCTTCTCCCATGTTCTGATAGGCTGCCTTCTCCCCCTGTTCTGGTTGAGATAGGCTGTCTTCTCCCCCTGTTCTGATTGAGATAGGCTGCCTTCTCCCCTGTTCTGATTGAGATAGGCTCCCTTCTCCCCCTGTTCTGATTGAGATAGGCTGTCTTCTCCCCCTGTTCTGATTGAGATAGGCTGTCTTCTCCCCCTGTTCTGATTGAGATAGGCTGTCTTCTCCCCCTGTTCTGATTGAGATAGGCTGTCTTCTCCCATGTTCTGATAGGCTGCCTTCTCCCCCTGTTCTGGTTGAGATAGGCTGTCTTCTCCCCCTGTTCTGATTGAGATAGGCTGTCTTCTCCCATGTTCTGATAGGCTGCCTTCTCCCCCTGTTCTGATTGAGATAGGCTGTCTTCTCCCCCTGTTCTGATTGAGATAGGCTGTCTTCTCCCATGTTCTGATTGAGATAGGCTGTCTCCTCTCCCTGTTCTGATTGAGATAGGCTGCCTTCTCCCCCTGTTCTGATTGAGATAGGCTGCCTTCTCCCCCTGTTCTGATTGAGATAGGCTGTCTTCTCCCCCTGTTCTGATTGAGATAGGCTGTCTTCTCCCCCTGTTCTGATTGAGATAGGCTGTCTTCTCCCCCTGTTCTGATTGAGATAGGCTGTCTTCTCCCATGTTCTGATTGAGATAGGCTGTCTTCTCCCATGTTCTGATTGAGATAGGCTGTCTTCTCCCCCTGTTCTGATTGAGATAGGCTGCCTTCTCCCCCTGTTCTGATTGAGATAGGCTGCCTTCTCCCCCTGTTCTGATTGAGATAGGCTGTCTTCTCCCATGTTCTGATAGGCTGTCTTCTCCCCCTGTTCTGATTGAGATAGGCTGTCTTCTCCCCCTGTTCTGATTGAGATAGGCTGTCTTCTCCCCCTGTTCTGATTGAGATAGGCTGCCTTCTCCCCCCTGTTCTGGTTGAGATAGGCTGTCTTCTCCCCCTGTTCTGATTGAGATAGGCTGTCTTCTCCCCTGTTCTGATTGAGATAGGCAGGAGGGGGGCAGGAGGAAGGGGGCAGGAGGGGGGGCAGGAGGGGGCAGGGCCCTCTCCGAAAGCTGGATAATTTTCCTAACAACTGAAACCACTTATTCCTGCAGATCCATAATCTTTATGCCTAATTCTATGTAAAAAAAATATATATTTATATTTTTCTGCATGTGGGTTATCTAAGCATACCTCTTTAATTGTCATTTTAATGAATGATGCACATTGATTCTTGAAGAATGTTTATGCCTGAGAAGTTTGGTTCAACCGTCTCACTGGTATATAATATCATGACCTAATAATTAAATACATGTTTGTCTTTTCTAAAGTCCAGCCACCTTGCCGAGCAGACGGTCCGATAAGCTACTCATAACTTCATTCATAGAAATGTCTCGGTAGCGAGTCATGAGGTCGGGACATTGGGAACACACCCAGCTGGTTAACTAAAGCCAACTTCATCCAATTGCTAAGGTGGCCAGTAATACAGAGAAACAAACAAACGTGTTTTATTTATTCATCAAGCAGGAATCCACTGTCCTCATCCTCCTGCACCTCCTGCCTTTCACCACTAGTTAAAACAACACTCTCTCTTCCTCCACTGT
>NW_025747516.1:0-10000 GCF_021184085.1 Oncorhynchus gorbuscha | reverse complement strand
TTAGACTGTAGTCAATGTGGTTCTGATACTGTTAGACTGTAGTCAATGTGGTTCTGGTACTGTTAGACTGTAGTCCATGTGGTTCTGATACTGTTAGACTGTAGTCAGTGTGGTTCTGATACTGTTAGACTGTAGTCAATGTGGTTCTGATACTGTTAGACTGTAGTCAGTGTGGTTCTGATACTGTTAGACTGTAGTCAATGTGGTTCTGATACTGTTAGACTGTAGTCAATGTGGTTCTGATACTGTTAGACTGTAGTCAATGTGGTTCTGATACTGTTAGACTGTAGTCCATGTGGTTCTGATACTGTTAGACTGTAGTTCATGTGGTTCTGATACTGTTAGACTGTAGTCAATGACAGTGTGGTTCTGATACTGTTAGACTGTAGTCAGTGTGGTTCTGATACTGTTAGACTGTAGTCAGTGTGGTTCTGATACTGTTAGACTGTAGTCAATGTGGTTCTGATACTGTTAGACTGTAGTCAATGACAGTGTGGTTCTGATACTGTTAGACTGTAGTCAATGTGGTTCTGATACTGTTAGACTGTAGTCCATGACAGTGTGGTTCTGATACTGTTAGACTGTAGTCAATGTGGTTCTGATACTGTTAGACTGTAGTCAATGTGGTTCTGATACTGTTAGACTGTAGTCAGTGTGGTTCTGATACTGTTAGACTGTAGTCAATGTGGTTCTGATACTGTTAGACTGTAGTCAGTGTGGTTCTGATACTGTTAGACTGTAGTCAATGACAGTGTGGTTCTGATACTGTTAGACTGTAGTCCATGTGGTTCTGGTACTGTTAGACTGTAGTCAATGTGGTTCTGATACTGTTAGACTGTAGTCAATGTGGTTCTGATACTGTTAGACCGTAGTCAATGACAGTGTGGTTCTGATACTGTTAGACTGTAGTCAATGTGGTTCTGATACTGTTAGACTGTAGTCAGTGTGGTTCTGATACTGTTAGACTGTAGTCAATGACAGTGTGGTTCTGATACTGTTAGACTGTAGTCCATGTGGTTCTGGTACTGTTAGACTTTAGTCAGTGTGGTTCTGATACTGTTAGACTGTAGTCAATGACAGTGTGGTTCTGATACTGTTAGACTGTAGTTAATGTGGTTCTGATACTGTTAGACTGTAGTCCATGACAGTGTGGTTCTGATACTGTTAGACTGTAGTCAGTGTGGTTCTGATACTGTTAGACTGTAGTCAATGTGGTTCTGATACTGTTAGACTGTAGTCAATGTGGTTCTGATACTGTTAGACCGTAGTCAATGACAGTGTGGTTCTGATACTGTTAGACTGTAGTCAATGTGGTTCTGATACTGTTAGACTGTAGTCAATGACAGTGTGGTTCTGGTACTGTTAGACTGTAGTCAATGTGGTTCTGATACTGTTAGACTGTAGTCAATGTGGTTCTGATACTGTTAGACTGTAGTCAGTGTGGTTCTGATACTGTTAGACTGTAGTCAGTGTGGTTCTGATACTGTTAGACTGTAGTCAGTGTGGTTCTGGTACTGTTAGACTGTAGTCAATGTGGTTCTGATACTGTTAGACTGTAGTCAATGTGGTTCTGATACTGTTAGACTGTAGTCAATGTGGTTCTGATACTGTTAGACTGTAGTCAATGACAGTGTGGTTCTGGTACTGTTAGACTGTAGTCAATGTGGTTCTGATACTGTTAGACTGTAGTCAGTGTGGTTCTGATACTGTTAGACTGTAGTCAATGTGGTTCTGATACTGTTAGACTGTAGTCAATGTGGTTCTGATACTGTTAGACTGTAGTCAATGTGGTTCTGATACTGTTAGACTGTAGTCCATGTGGTTCTGATACTGTTAGACTGTAGTTCATGTGGTTCTGATACTGTTAGACTGTAGTCAATGACAGTGTGGTTCTGATACTGTTAGACTGTAGTCAGTGTGGTTCTGATACTGTTAGACTGTAGTCAGTGTGGTTCTGATACTGTTAGACTGTAGTCAATGTGGTTCTGATACTGTTAGACTGTAGTCAATGACAGTGTGGTTCTGATACTGTTAGACTGTAGTCAATGTGGTTCTGATACTGTTAGACTGTAGTCCATGACAGTGTGGTTCTGATACTGTTAGACTGTAGTCAATGTGGTTCTGATACTGTTAGACTGTAGTCAATGTGGTTCTGATACTGTTAGACTGTAGTCAGTGTGGTTCTGATACTGTTAGACTGTAGTCAATGTGGTTCTGATACTGTTAGACTGTAGTCAGTGTGGTTCTGATACTGTTAGACTGTAGTCAATGACAGTGTGGTTCTGATACTGTTAGACTGTAGTCCATGTGGTTCTGGTACTGTTAGACTGTAGTCAATGTGGTTCTGATACTGTTAGACTGTAGTCAATGTGGTTCTGATACTGTTAGACCGTAGTCAATGACAGTGTGGTTCTGGTACTGTTAGACTGTAGTCAATGTGGTTCTGATACTGTTAGACTGTAGTCAATGTGGTTCTGATACTGTTAGACTGTAGTCAGTGTGGTTCTGATACTGTTAGACTGTTGTCCATGACAGTGTGGTTCTGATACTGTTAGACTGTAGTCAATGTGGTTCTGATACTGTTAGACTGTAGTCAGTGTGGTTCTGATACTGTTAGACTGTAGTCAATGACAGTGTGGTTCTGATACTGTTAGACTGTAGTCCATGTGGTTCTGGTACTGTTAGACTTTAGTCAATGTGGTTCTGATACTGTTAGACTGTAGTCAATGACAGTGTGGTTCTGATACTGTTAGACTGTAGTTAATGTGGTTCTGATACTGTTAGACTGTAGTCCATGACAGTGTGGTTCTGATACTGTTAGACTGTAGTCAGTGTGGTTCTGATACTGTTAGACTGTAGTCAATGTGGTTCTGATACTGTTAGACTGTAGTCAATGTGTTTCTGATACTGTTAGACCGTAGTCAATGACAGTGTGGTTCTGATACTGTTAGACTGTAGTCAATGTGGTTCTGATACTGTTAGACTGTAGTCAATGACAGTGTGGTTCTGGTACTGTTAGACTGTAGTCAATGTGGTTCTGATACTGTTAGACTGTAGTCAATGTGGTTCTGATACTGTTAGACTGTAGTCAGTGTGGTTCTGATACTGTTAGACTGTAGTCAGTGTGGTTCTGATACTGTTAGACTGTAGTCCATGTGGTTCTGGTACTGTTAGACTTTAGTCAATGTGGTTCTGATACTGTTAGACTGTAGTCAATGACAGTGTGGTTCTGATACTGTTAGACTGTAGTTAATGTGGTTCTGATACTGTTAGACTGTAGTCCATGACAGTGTGGTTCTGATACTGTTAGACTGTAGTCAATGTGGTTCTGATACTGTTAGACTGTAGTCAATGTGGTTCTGATACTGTTAGACTGTAGTCAATGTGGTTCTGATACTGTTAGACTGTAGTCAATGACAGTGTGGTTCTGGTACTGTTAGACTGTAGTCAATGTGGTTCTGATACTGTTAGACTGTAGTCAATGTGGGTCTGATACTGTTAGACTGTAGTCAATGTGGTTCTGATACTGTTAGACTGTAGTCAATGTGGTTCTGATACTGTTAGACTGTAGTCAGTGTGGTTCTGATACTGTTAGACTGTAGTCAATGTGGTTCTGATACTATTAGACTGTAGTCAATGTGGTTCTGATACTGTTAGACTGTAGTCAATGTTGTTCTGATACTGTTAGACTGTAGTCAATGTGGTTCTGATACTGTTAGACTGTAGTCAATGTGGTTCTGATACTGTTAGACTGTAGTCAATGTGGTTCTGATACTGTTCGACTGTAGTCAATGTGGTTCTGATACTGTTAGACTGTAGTCAATGTGGTTCTGATACTGTTAGACTGTAGTCAATGACAGTGTGGTTCTGGTACTGTTAGACTGTAGTCAATGTGGTTCTGATACTGTTAGACTGTAGTCAATGTGGGTCTGATACTGTTAGACTGTAGTCAATGTGGTTCTGATACAGTTAGACTGTAGTCAATGTGGTTCTGATACTGTTAGACTGTAGTCAGTGTGGTTCTGATACTGTTAGACTGTAGTCAATGTGGGTCTGATACTGTTAGACTGTAGTCAATGTGGTTCTGATACTGTTAGACTGTAGTCAATGTGGTTCTGATACTGTTAGACTGTAGTCAGTGTGGTTCTGATACTGTTAGACTGTAGTCAATGTGGTTCTGATACTGTTAGACTGTAGTCCATGACAGTGTGGTTCTGATACTGTTAGACTGTAGTCAATGACAGTGTGGTTCTGGTACTGTTAGACTGTAGTCAATGTGGTTCTGATACTGTTAGACTGTAGTCAGTGTGGTTCTGATACTGTTAGACTGTAGTCAATGTGGTTCTGATACTGTTAGACTGTAGTCAATGACAGTGTGGTTCTGGTACTGTTAGACTGTAGTCAATGTGGCTCTGATACTGTTAGACTGCAGTCAGTGTGGTTCTGATACTGTTAGACTGTAGTCAATGTGGTTCTGATACTGTTAGACTGTAGTCAATGACAGTGTGGTTCTGATACTGTTAGACTGTAGTCAGTGTGGTTCTGATACTGTTAGACTGTAGTCAATGTGGTTCTGGTACTGTTAGACTGTAGTCCATGACAGTGTGGTTCTGATACTGTTAGACTGTCGTTAGACAGGAAGTGACATCATGGTGGAAGGTTAAGGGTTCAATATGTTTGACTGTAGAAAGATCCCGACTCAAACCGTGTGAAACCACAGGAATGACACTCATGTCTGTCTGCCTGGCTCTCTATCTGTCTGATGTGGGTTTGTGGGTCTGTGTGTGTGGGAGGTGTGTGTGCTTTCTCGCAGTATGTGTGTGTGTGTGGTGTGTGTGTGTGTTCAGTAGGTGTTGGTCACGTCTCTGTCTCTAATTGTTATATGAGCTGTGGTCAGAATGACTAACAATAACCACCAGGTCAGAACCATTAACCACCAGAGAGAGGAGGGAGGGAGAGAGAGAGAGAGAGAGAGAGAGGGGTGGAGAGAGAGAGAGAGAGAGAGAGAGAGAGAGAGAGAGAGAGAGAGAGAGAGAGAGAGAGAGAGAGAGGGGTGGAGAGGGGTGGAGAGAGAGAGAGAGAGAGGGGTGGAGAGAGAGAGGGGTGGAGAGAGAGAGAGAGAGCGAGAGAGAGAGGTTGAGAGAGAGAAAGAGAGAGAGAGGTGGAGAGAGAGAGAGAGAGAGAGAGAGAGAGGGGGGGAGAGAGAGAGCGAGAGGAGGAAGAGTATGGGAAGAGAGAAAGAGAGAGAGAGGGGTGGAGAGAGAGAGAGCGAGAGAGAGAGGGGTGTAGAGAGAGAGCTAGAGGAGGAAGAGTATGGGAAGAGAGAAAGAGTAAGCAGGGTGGGACTGATATGAGCCAGGTCTTCATGTAGATGTACAGACAGTATAATCTCCAGACAACGGAGGAAGACTCAACTGTGAACTCTCACACACTCAACTCTCTGGTCCCAGACTAGACCTGTAGCAATAAGGCCACGGTTCATCCCCGGGGTCCAGCTATTTACCGCCAATACGACACACAAAGGGAAGTGAATGAGTCATACAGGAGCTACAACCACAAAACACCATTTAAGGTGAACAATGAAGTGTGAGTGTTTGTGGTGGTCGACTGCACCTGTTGGTTTAGAGAGGTGTTTCAACACTCCCAGCCTGCATCACAAATGGCACCCTATTCCCTACATAGTGCACTACTGTTGACCAGAGTCTTATGGGCCCTGGTTAAAAGAAGTGCACTATATGGTGAAGAGGGTTCCATTTGGGATGCAAGACAGAACCTCAGTCACATGGAAGTGATGGAGCGGTGAGTGTGTTGATTAGAATGACTGACTGACTGACCAGAGAGGAGAGGATGGGGGAGAGAGAGAAGAAGAGAGGAGAGAGAGGAGAGGGTGAGGGAGAGAGAGAGGATGGGGGAGAGAGAGAGGAAGAGAGGAGAGAGAGGAGAGGATGGGGGAGAGAGAGAAGAAGAGAGGAGAGAGAGGAGAGGGTGAGGGAGAGAGGGAGGAGAGGATGGGGGAGAGAGAGAGGAAGAGAGGAGAGAGAGGAGAGGGTGAGGGAGAGAGAGAGGGTGAGGGAGAGAGAGAGGAGAGGATGGGGGAGAGAGAGGAAGAGAGGAGAGAGAGGAGAGGATGGGGAGAGAGAGAGAAGAAGGAGAGGAGAGGAGGAGAGGGTGAGGGAGAGAGAGAGGGTGAGGGAGAGAGAGAGGAGAGGATGGGGGAGAGAGAGAGGAAGAGAGGAGAGAGAGGAGAGGATGGGGGAGAGAGAGAAGAAGAGAGGAGAGAGAGGAGAGGGTGAGGGAGAGAGAGAGGAGAGGATGGGGGAGAGAGAGAGGAAGAGAGGAGAGAGAGGAGAGGGTGAGGGAGAGAGGGAGGAGAGGATGGGGGAGAGAGAGAGGAAGAGAGGAGAGAGAGGAGAGGGTGAGGGAGAGAGAGAGGAGAGGATGGGGGGAGAGAGAGAGGAAGAGAGGAGAGAGAGGAGAGGATGGGGAGAGAGAGGAAGAGGGAGAGAGGAGAGGGTGAGGGAGAGAGAGAGAGAGGATGGGGAGAGAGAGAGGAAGAGAGGAGAGAGAGGAGAGGATGGGGGGAGAGAGAGAGGAAGAGAGGAGAGAGAGGAGAGGGTGAGGGAGAGAGAGAGGAGAGGATGGGGAGAGAGAGAGGAAGAGAGGAGAGAGAGGAGAGGATGGGGGAGAGAGAGAGGAGAGAGGAGAGAGAGGAGAGGGTGAGGGAGAGAGAGAGAGAGGATGGGGGAGAGAGAGAGAAGAGAGGAGAGAGAGGAGAGGGTGAGGGAGAGGGAGGAGAGGATGGGGGAGAGAGAGAGGAAGAGAGGAGAGAGAGGAGAGGGTGAGGGAGAGAGAGAGGAGAGGATGGGGGAGAGAGAGAGGAAGAGAGGAGAGAGAGGAGAGGATGGGGGGAGAGAGAGAGGAAGAGAGGAGAGAGAGGAGAGGATGGGGGAGAGAGAGAGGAAGAGAGGAGAGAGAGGAGAGGGTGAGGGAGAGAGAGGGGAAGAGCGAGGGGAAGAGAGGAGAGAATGGGGGAGAGAGAGGAAGAGAGAGGGGAAGATAGGAGAGAATGGGGGAGAGAGAGGGGAAGAGAGAGGGGAAGATAGGAGAGAGAGAGGAAGAGAGAGGGGAAGAGAGGAGAGAATGGGGGAGAGAGAGAGGAAGAGAGAGGGAAGATAGGAGAGAATGGGGAGAGAGAGGGAAGAGAGAGGGGAAGATAGGAGAGAATGGGGGAGAGAGAGGGGAAGATATGAGAGAATGGGGGGAGAGAGAGGGGAAGAGAGATTAGAGAGAGGAGAGGATGAGGGAGATAGAGGAACGAGAGGGATAGAGAGAGAGAGGATGGGGAGAGAATAGGGGAGATAATGTGGAAAGGGATAGAGAGAGAGAGAAAGTGAGAGAGAATGGGGAAGAAAGATAGGAAGAGAGAGATAGAGAGAACATAGAATGGGGGAGAGAATGGGAGAGATAGATAGAGGGGGATGGGTGAGATAGAGAGAGGGGGGATGGGTGAGATAGAGAGAGGGGGGATGGGTGAGATAGAGAGAGGGGGATGGGAGAGATAGAGAGAGGGGGATGGGAGAGATAGAGAGAGGGGGATGGGAGAGATAGAGAGAGGGGGGATGGGAGAGATAGAGAGAGGGGGGATGGGTGAGATAGAGAGAGGGGGGATGGGAGAGATAGAGAGAGGGGGATGGGAGAGATAGAGAGAGGGGGGATGGGAGAGATAGAGAGAGGGGGATGGGTGAGATAGAGAGAGGGGGGATGGGAGAGATAGAGAGAGGGGGATGGGAGAGATAGAGAGAGGGGGATGGGAGAGATAGAGAGAGGGGGGATGGGAGAGATAGAGAGAGGGGGGATGGGAGAGATAGAGAGAGGGGGATGGGAGAGATAGAGAGAGGGGGATGGGTGAGATAGAGAGAGGGGGATGGGAGAGATAGAGAGATGGGGGGGATGGGAGAGATAGAGAGAGGGGGATGGGAGAGATAGAGAGAGGGGGATGGGAGAGATAGAGAGAGGGGGATGGGTGAGATAGAGAGAGGGGGATGGGAGAGATAGAGAGAGGGGGGATGGGGAGAGATAGAGAGAGGGGGATGGGAGAGATAGAGAGAGGGGGATGGGAGAGATAGAGAGAGGGGGATGGGTGAGATAGAGAGAGGGGGATGGGAGAGATAGAGAGAGGGGGATGGGGAGATAGAGGGGAGAGAGGGATAGAGAGGGGGGATGGGTGAGATAGAGGGGAGAGAGAGATAGAGAGAGGGGGATGGGAGAGATATAGAGAGAGGGATAGAGAGAGGGGGATGGGTGAGATAGATGGAAGAGAGAGATAGAGAGAGGGGGGATGGGTGAGATAGAGGGGAGAGAGGGATAGAGAGAGGGGGGATGGGTGAGATAGAGGGGAGAGAGGGATAGAGAGGGGGATGGGTGAGATAGAGGGGAGAGAGAGATAGAGAGGGGGATGGGAGAGATATAGAGAGAGGGATAGAGAGAGGGGGGATGGGTGAGATAGAGGGGAGAGAGGGATAGAGAGGGGGGATGGGTGAGATAGAGGGGAGAGAGGGATAGAGAGGGGGGATGGGTGAGATAGAGGGGAGAGAGGGATAGAGAGGGGGGGGATGGGTGAGATAGAGGGAGAGAGAGATAGAGAGAGGGGATGGGAGAGATATAGAGAGAGGGATAGAGAGAGGGGGATGGGTGAGATAGATGGAAGAGAGAGATAGAGAGAGGGGGATGGGTGAGATAGAGGGAGAGAGGGATAGAGAGAGGGGGATGGGTGAGATAGAGGGAGAGAGAGATAGAGAGAGGGGATGGGAGAGATATAGAGAGAGGGATAGAGAGGGGGGATGGGTGAGATAGATGGAGAGAGAGATAGAGAGAGGGGGATGGGGGAGATAGAGGGGAGAGAGGGATAGAGAGAGGGGGGATGGGTGAGATAGAGGGGAGAGAGAGATAGAGAGAGGGGGATGGGAGAGATATAGAGAGAGGGATAGAGAGAGGGGGATGGGTGAGATAGATGGAAGAGAGAGATAGAGAGAGGGGGATGGGTGAGATAGAGGGGAGAGAGGGATAGAGAGGGGGATGGGAGAGATATAGAGAGAGGGGATGGGAGAGATAGAGGGGAGAGAGGGATAGAGATAGGGGGGATGGGAGAGATAGAGGGGAGAGAGGGATAGAGAGAGGGGATGGGAGAGATATAGAGAGAGGGGATGGGAGAGATAGAGGGGAGAGAGGGATAGAGATAGGGGGATGGGAGAGATAGATGGAAGAGAGAGATAGAGAGAGGGGGATGGGGTGAGATAGAGGGAGAGAGGGATAGAGAGGGGGATGGGAGAGATATAGAGAGAGGGGATGGGAGAGATAGAGGGAGAGAGGATAGAGATAGGGGGGATGGGAGATAGAGGGGAGAGAGGGATAGAGAGAGGGGGGATGGGAGAGATATAGAGAGAGGGGATGGGAGAGATAGAGGGAGAGAGGTATAGAGATAGGGGAGATGGGAGAGATAGAGGGGAGAGTGGGATGGAGAGAGAGGGGATGGGAGAGAGAGAGAGAGAGGGGATGGGAGAGATAGAGGGGAGAGAGATATAGAGAGAGTGGGGATGGGAGAGATAGAGGGGAGAGAGGTATAGAGATAGGGGAGATGGGAGAGATGGATGGAGAGAGAGGGGATGGGAGAGATAGAGAGAGAGAGGGGATGGGAGAGATAGAGGGGAGAGAGATATAGAGAGAGTGGGGATGGGAGAGAGAGGGTAGAGAGGGATAGAGAGAGGGGATGGGAGAGATAGAGGGGAGAGAGGGATAGAGAGAGGGGATGGGAGAGATAAAGAGGAGAGAGGGATAGAGAGAGAGGGGATGGGAGAGACAGAGGGGAGAGAGGGATAGAGAGAGAGGGGATGGGAGAGAGAGGGTAGAGAGGGATAGAGAGAGGGGATGGGAGACATAGAGGGGAGAGAGGGAGAGAGGGGATGGGAGAGAGAGGGAGAGAGGGATAGAGAGAGAGATAGAG
>NW_025747515.1:0-54164 GCF_021184085.1 Oncorhynchus gorbuscha | reverse complement strand
AAAACAGAGAGACAGATACAGGGGGAATCTCAATTGCATTTTCCACATCCTCTCATCTCCTCCTCAAAACCCATTGAAAAAAGGTCAAAGAGGGACCTCTGGCTTTCTCATCCAATGGGGTTTGTAAAGGAGATGAGGCTGTGAGGAAAATGCAGTTGAGATCTTCCCATCGAGATTGGTTCTCACAGGCAGGAGCAGCCCCAGGAGCATCAGCAGCAGATCCACCAGCCGCTGACACCGCCACAGCCCCCCCTACTGGCACGGAGGCCAACTTGGACATTCCTACAGACAGACATGGGTTAGACTAGAGCTACACAGAGTAAGGGGAAGTAGCCACTAGATGCTGACCTTGGTTCAGTTCACCATTTTCCCCAACTAAAGTTGGGATCTGGAGAATGGGAAGCTGATCCTAGATCTTTATCAAGGGAAACTGAACCCCTGAGAATGGGAAGCAGATCCTAGGGAAACTGAGCCCCTGAGAATGGGAAGCAGATCTTAGGAAACTGAGCCCCTGAGAATGGAAGCAGATCCTAGTAGGGAAACTGAGCCCTGAGAATGGGAAGCAGATCCTAGGAAACTGGAGCCCCTGAGAATGGGAAGCAGATCCTAGGGAAACTGAGCCTGGAGAATGATACACTACCCAATATAACAATCATACACAGAACAACTAAATCTGCCAAGACTGACCAGAGCGGTAGGTACAGGAACCAGAGCGGTAGGGTACAGGGAGAGGGAAGCAGACACTGCTATTTCTAATGAGTCAGAGGATGAGTCTAGAATGGGACCCAATACAGTCCTCTACCACTGACCAGGGAAGGACCAATACAGTCCTCTACCACTGACCAGGGGAAGGGACCACAGTCCTCTACCACTGACCAGGGAAGGGACCAATACAGTCCTCTAGCGCTGACCAGGGAAGGGACCATACAGTCAGCGCTGACCGGGACTCAATACAGGCCTCTAGCGCTGACCGGGACCCAATACAGTCCTCTACCGCTGACCGGGGACCCATTACAGTCCTCTACCGCTGACCGGGGGACCAATACAGTCCTCTAGCGCTGACCGGGGACCCAATACAGTCCTCTAGCGCTGACCGGGGACCCAATACAGTCCTCTAGCGCTGACCGGGGACCCAATACAGTCCTCTAGCGCTGACCGGGACCCAATACAGTCCTCTAGCGCTGACCGGGGACCCATACAGTCCTCTAGCGCTGACCGGGACCCAATACAGTCCTCTAGCGCTGACCGGGGACCCAATACAGTCCTCTTCTTAGCGCGCTGGGACCCAATACAGTCCTCTAGCGCTGACCGGGGACCCAATACAGTCCTCTAGCGCTGACCGGGGACCCAATACAGTCCTCTAGCGCTGACCGGGGACCCAATACAGTCCTCTAGCGCTGACCGGGGACCCAATACAGTCCTCTAGCGCTGACCGGGGACCCAATACAGTCCTCTAGCGCTGACCGGGGACCCAATACAGGCTGACCGGGACTCTAGCGCTGACCGGGGACCCAATACAGGCCTCTAGCGCTGACCGGGGACCCACACAGTCCTCTAGCGCTGACCGGGGGACCAATACAGTCCTCTAGCGCTGACCGGGGACCTAATACAGTCCTCTAGCGCTGACCGGGACCCAATACAGTCCTCTAGCGCTGACCGGGGACCCAATACAGTCCTCTAGCGCTGACCGGGGGACCCAATACAGTCCTCTAGCGCTGACCGGGGACCCAATACAGTCCTCTAGCGTTGACCGGGGACCCAATACAGTCCTCTAGCGCTGACCGGGGACCCAATACAGTCCTCTAGCGCTGACCGGGACTCCAATACAGTCCTCTAGCGCTGACCGGGGACCCAATACAGTCCTCTAGCGCTGACCGGGACCCACAGTCCTCTAGCGCTGACCGGGGACCCAATACAGTCCTCTAGCGCTGACCGGGGACCCAATACAGTCTCTAGCGCTGGCCAGGGAAGGGACCAAATACAGTCCTCTAGCGCTGACCAGGGACCAATAAAGTCCTCTATCAGTTAAGCTGCTCTAGAAACAGAATGGGAAGCTGATCCTAGATCTGTGGGAGGAATAGGGAGTGGAGGGAGGAATAGGGCGTGTGGGAGGAATAGAGGGAATAGGGCGTGTGGGAGAGTATAGGGGGCGTGTGGGAGGGAATAGGGAGGGAATAGGGTTCCATGGGGGGGAATAGGGTTCCATGTGGGAGGGAATAGGGTTCCATGTGGAGGGAATAGGGTTCCATGTGGAGGGAATAGGGTTCCATGTGGGAGGGAATAGGGTTCCATGTGGGAGGGAATAGGGTTCCATGTGGGAGGAATAGGGTTCCATGTGGGAGGGAATAGGGTTCCATGTGGGAGGGAATAGGGTTCCATGTGGAGGGAATAGGGTTCCATGTGGAGGAATAGGGTTCCATGTGGGAGGGAATAGGGTTCCATGTGGGAGGAATAGGGTTCCATGTGGGAGGGAATAGGGCGTGCGGGCGGGAATAGGGCGTGCGGGAGGCGTGCGGGAGGGGGTATAGGGCGTGCGGAGGGTAGGGGCGTGCGGGGAGGGTAGGGGCGTGGGGGGAGGGAATAGGGCGTGCGGGAGGGAATAGGGTGCGGGAGGGAATAGGGCGTCGGGAGAGAATAGGGCGTCTGCGGGAGAGAATAGGGGCGTGCGGGAGAGAATAGGGCATGGAGAGAAATAGGGAGTGCGGGGAGTGCGGGAGGGAATAGGGAGTGCGGGAGGGAATAGGGAAATGCGGGAGGGAATAGGGAGTGTGGGAGGGAATAGGGCGTGTGGGAGGAATAGGGCGTGTATGGGAGTGCGGGAGGGAATAGGGAGTGGAGGGAATAGGGAGTGTGGGGAGTGTGGGAGGGAATAGGGAGTGTGGGGATGGAGGGAATAGGGAGTCGGAGGAATAGGGAGTGCGGGAGGGAATAGGGAGTGCGGGAGGGAATAGGGTGCGTGCGGGAGGGAATAGGGCGTGCGGGAGGGAATAGGGCGTGCGGGAGGGAATAGGGCGTGCGGGAGGGAATAGGGCGTGCGGGAGGGAATAGGGCGTGCGGGAGGGAATAGGGCGTGCGGGAGGGAATAGGGCGTGCGGGAGGGAATAGGGCGTGCGGGAGGGAATAGGGCGTGCGCGTGCGGGAGGGAATAGGGAGTGTGGGGAGTGCGGGAGGGAATAGGGCGTGCGGGAGGGAATAGGGCGTGCGGGAGGGAATAGGGCGTGCGGGAGGGAAGGGGCGTGCGGGAGGGAATAGGGAGTGTGGGAGGGAATAGGGAGTGTGGGAGGGAATAGGGCGTGTGGGAGGGAATAGGGCGTGTGGGAGGGAATAGGGCGTGTGGGAGGGAATAGGGCGTGTGGGAGGGAATAGGGAGTGTGGGAGGGAATAGGGAGTGTGGGAGGGAACCAGACAGATGTTTACCTGCGTTCAGGACTTCATTGATATCTTTTCCCATCAGCTCACTGATGACCTGTAGTGGAATAACTCAACATCACAACAGAGTGAGGGTTTACTACCAGCTGTCTCTCTCTGTGTGTCCCACAGAGTGAGGGTTTACTACCAGCTGTCTCTCTCTCTCTGTGTGTCCCACAGAGTGAGGGTTAACTACCAGCTGTCTCTCTCTCTCTGTGTGTCCCACAGAGTGAGGGTTTACTACCAGCTGTCTCTCTCTCTGTGTGTCCCACAGAGTGAGGGTTAACTACCAGCTGTCTCTCTCTCTCTGTGTGTCCCACAGAGTGAGGGTTACTACCAGCTGTCTCTCTCTCCCACAGAGTGAGGGTTTACTACTGAAGTTGTCTCTCTCTCACAGAGTGAGGGTTTACTACCAGCTGTCTCTCTCTCTGTGTGTCCCACAGAGTGAGGGTTAACTAAGCTGTCTCTCTCTCTCTCTGTGTACCCACAGAGTGAGGGTTTACTACCAGCTGTCTCTCTCTCTCTGTGTGTCCCACAGAGTGAGGGTTTACTACCAGCTGTCTCTCTCTCTGTGTGTCCCACAGAGTGAGGGTTTACTACCAGCTGTCTCTCTCTCTGTGTGTCCCACAGAGTGAGGGTTTACTACCAGCTGTCTCTCTCTGTGTGTCCCACAGAGTGAGGGTTTACTACCAGCAGTCTCTCTCTCTCTGTGTGTCCCACAGAGTGAGGGTTTACTACCAGCAGTCTCTCTCGGTGTCCCACAGAGGAGGGTTTACTAATAGCTGTCTCTCTCTGTGTGTCCCACAGAGTGAGGGTTAACTACCAGCTGTCTTCTCTCTCTCTGTGTGTCCCACAGAGTGAGGGTTTACTAACAGCTGTGTCTCTCTCTCTGTGTGTCCCACAGAGTGAGGGTTTACTACCAGCTGTCTCTCTCTGTGTGTCCCACAGAGTGAGGGTTTACTACCAGCTGTCTCTCTCTCTCTGTGTGTCCCACAGAGTGAGGGTTTACTACCAGCTGTCTCTCTCGGTGTCCCACAGAGTGAGGGTTAACTACCAGCTGTCTCTCTCTATGTATCCCACAGAGTGAGGGTTAACTACCAGCTGTCTCTCTCTGTGTGTGTCCCACAGAGTGAGGGTTTACTACCAGCTGTCTCCTCTGTGTGTCCCACAGTGTGAGGGTTTACTACCAGCCGCCTCTCTCTCTGTGTGTCCCACAGAGTGAGGGTTTACTACCAGCTGTCTCTCTCTGTGTCCCACCTTAGCCAGGCGCGCTGGTCATCAGCCTCGATGCCAACGCTGCCCAGGATGTCCTTGATGTTCTGACTGCTGGGGTTGGTGTTGCCACCCAGCGCTGCCAACAGGTAGGCGGCCACGTAACGCATTCTACAGCAAAGAGGACGGATTACAGGGTTAAATTGTGATTCTGGAAATCACTCAAGATGACTATCATGTTGCATGAATAAAATAGAAAATATACATTTCACCTGAAAAGTCCTCAACCCCCCCAACTCAGACAAGATAGACAGACAGGGTTAGCAATCAGCATGATAGCTAGGTGGCTAACTTAGATGTAGATGGGATTGTAAGGTTGATAGTCTTTTCATGTAGCTTTGGTAGACATTGTCAATTACAGTTGTAGGGACGTCAGACTTTCAGCATGCTGCACGGACCCCATGGAGGCTCTAGTCTAGAGCGCCTGCTTAAATATTGCTCAGACGATGTTTAAACTCTCTGCATGGTCAAAGTAGGGCCCTCCCGGGTGACACAGAGGTTTAAGGCCCTGCATCTCAGTGCTAGAGGCGTCACTACAGACCCTGGTTTGATTCCAGGCTGAATCACAACCAGCCGTGACTGGGAGTCCCATAGGGACATTGTCCCAGCATCGTCCGGGTTTGTGCCGGTGTTGGCCAGCATTGTAAACAACCATTTGTTCTTAATTAACTTCACTCGTTAAATTAAGGTTAGATGTTTATGTTTACAAATGGAAGAAATAGAGTGCTATATTTACCGTCATCACTTATTGTAATATTTAATTACTTTGACGTATTTCATGATGTTATATAACACGTAATTCCCCTACGTGGACGCATTACACTGAGTAAAGTTTGCAGCACACAATATTTACAGGAAATACACCTTTTAACCTCAGATTTCTGATGTTACTATTAAAGTTTACAGTCATCGCGATCTCACAAAATCGATACTTTAAAAAACAGATCAATATATTTGGTTTTAGTACCAGTGTTTGTGTTAATCCCCAGTCCGTAGTGACTTGACGCCTCATGTCCACTGTGACGCGTTTAAACTCTTCGCGTTCTGACGGAAGTCATTCATTGTCAATGGAGTGGAAACGCAACGCTTCGTTGGTGTGTTTTTTTTTTTACCGCGCTCGGCTGCGGTGCGTTCTGCGTACAGCAAGCGTCCGATATGTATTATGTATGCGTTGGTTGACCGTCTGGTGGTCCGTGTGGCTCAGTTAGCAGAACACCTGCAACGCCAGACTCCCACTGGGGGACCGTTACTAACAAATAGGAAATAATATCAACTTTCATTTCAGCAACAAAAAAAATATCTGAAAGATCATGTCAACTTTTGCGAGAACCTAAAGATAGCAGTTAACTAATCTTTTTCGCGTCATGTAAATCGAAGTGTCAGTTATATATTAGCCAGTTTTCACAGCATATCAAATCAATTTTGTAGGTCAAACCTTGTATAAGGCATTTAAATAATAATAATAAAAACCAATAATCATCATTACTTACTTGAAGTCTGAAACAGACGCTAAACGTTGTGAGAGTTGTGACAGGAAGGATGAACGTCTTTTTATTGTTTCCGTTTACTTCTTCTATGGTGAACCTGAAGTTAATTCTACTCCCACGTCGTACATCGCCACCTAGTGGATGTAGGTTTCCATCAACATAAATGTTGCAGCACACACGTGTGTAAGGGTATAATGGCTTTGAAAAGTGGAAATATGCGAATATTGAAATGTTGAGCAAGTTTGCGCAGCTCTTTTAATAACTATACTGAAATAAAACAGACTTTATAGTTGTACGGTAAAAGAGTTGGGAAAGAGTAACGCAAAATACAATGAGAGCAGTCGATCCTGAGCAGGACAGTGTCAGAGGAGCCCAGTAAAGGAGTTGGATTGTAGGAGTGTGAAGGAGGTCAGTAGGTCCATGTGGTGATTTGAAGGTGATCCTCTATTGAACTGGGAGCCAGTGGAGTCTGGTGAGAGTCGGGAGGATGTGTGTGAGGATTCTTGCAGTTGAGTCTTGTTTGAAGTCTGTCCAGTGTTTTGGTGTGTTTTGCAGTGTTGAGTGTTTCAGATCACACTGGTACAGTGGTACAGTTATGTAGAATAGTTCTAATGGCTCGTATATCTCATATAGGGTTGCAAAATTCCAGTAGTTTTCCCAAAATTCCCAGCTTTTCAGAAATCCTGGTTGGAGGATTCATGTGTATTCCTTATCTGATTCCTGGAATCTTCCAACCGGAATTTTGGATAAACTTGGGAATTTTGGAATTTTGCAAGTGCAACCTCATCTCTCCTCTCTCACCATGATGGCCATTCATTCACTGTTTGTGAATAGGTAGCGTAGTGGTTAGAGCGTTGGGCCAGTAACCGAAAGGTTGCTTGATCGAATCCCCGAGCTGACAAGGTAAAGATCTGTCGTCAGTTAACCCACAGTTCCTAGGCCGCCATTGTAAATAAGAATTTCCATTGTTATCCACTAGAGGGCAGCAGTGTCATGTTCATTCCATTGTTATCCACTAGAGGGCAGCAGTATATAATGTAGCTGAGACAGTTGTTCTTATGGCTCAATTAAACTCCATAGTGCTGAAGAGCTGCGCTACAGCGTGATACAAATTTAATAAAGACAATGTTCCCAGGTTAACGGCAGCTGTGTTTACATTTCAACTATAATGCTGAACTTCAGCCATACAGATTGAATAAACGAGCCCCTCAGTCCCAGAAATCCCACACCTAAGAAAACAGTCTGCTGGAACATTAGTACATTATGGGAGGCAACCCATCTGTCTAAAGAGACTAGTTGGTATTTACCCAACACAGTGACAGACATGGAGCCTAATTACACTGATAGATGGAGTGATATATTTACACACTTGGTGGAGGGATACATTTACACACTTGGTGGAGGGATACATTTACACACTTGGTGGAGGGATACATTTACACACTTGGTGGAGGGATACATTTACACACTTGGTGGAGGGATACATTTACACACTTGGTGGAGGATACATTTACACACTTGGTGGAGGGATACATTTACATTACTTGGTGGAGTGATACATTTAGAGTGCCTTGCGAGTATTCGGCCCCTTGAACTTTGCGACCTTTTGCCACATTTCAGGCTTCAAACATAAAGATATAAAACTGCATTTTTTTTGTGAAGAATCAACAACAAGTGGACACAATCATGAAGTGGAAACGACATTTATTGGATATTTCAAACTTTTAACAAATCAAAAACTGAAAAATTGGGCGTAAGCTGGTTAAATAAAGATGAATTAAAAATGTAATTAAAAAAGTCAACCTGTAGTCTGGTATTGTAGTTATTATAGCTAGTCATAGACCCTGTAGTCTGGAGGTATTGTAGTTATTATAGCTGTCATAGACCCTGTAGTCTGGAGGTATTGTAGTTATTATAGTGGTCATAGACCCTGTAGTCTGGTATTGTAGTTTTTATAGCTGTCATAGACCCTGTAGTCTGCTATTGTAGTTCTTATAGCTGTCATAGACCCTGTAGTCTGGCGGTGTAGTCTGGCGGTGGCCCGTTCCTGTAGGTTCATGCTCTACAACATCCGTGAGAGTACGACCCTGCCTCACACAGGAAGCGGCGCAGGTCCTAATCCAGGCACTTGTCATCTCCGTCTGGATTACTGCAATCTCGCTGTTGGCTGGGCTCCCTGCCTGTGCCATTAAACCCCTTCAACTCATCCAGAACGCCGCAGCCCGTCTGGTGTTCAACCTTCCCAAGTTCTCTCACGTCACCCCGCTCCTCCGCTCTCTCCACTGGCTTCCAGTTGAAGCCGCATCCGCTACAAGACCATGGTGCTGGCCTACGGGCTGTGAGGGGAACGGCACCTCAGTACCTCCAGGCTCTGATCAGGCCCTACACCCAAACAAGGGCACTGCGTTCATCCACCTCTGGCCTGCTCGCCTCCCTACCACTGAGGAAGTACAGCTCCCGCTCAGCCCAGTCAAAACTGTTGGCTGCTCTGGCCCCAATGGTGGAACAAACTCCCTCACGACGCCAGGACAGCGGAGTCAATCACCACCTTCCGGAGACACCTGAAACCCCACCTCTTTAAGGAATACCTAGGATAGGATAAGTAATCCCTCTCACCCCCCCCCTTTAAGATTTAGATGCACTATTGTAAAGTGACTGTCCCACTGGATGTCATAAGGTGAATGCACCAATTTGTAAGTCGCTCTGGATAAGAGCGTCTGCTAAATGACTTAAATGTAAATGTAAATGTAAATGTATTGTAGTTATTATAGTGGTCATAGACCCTGTAGTCTGGTATTGTAGTTATTATAGCTGTCATAGACCCTGTAGTCTGGAGGTATTGTAGTTATTATAGCTGTCATAGACCCTGTAGTCTGGTATTGTAGTTATTATAGCGGTCATAGACCCTGTAGTCTGGAGGTATTGTAGTTATTATAGCTGTCATAGACCCTGTAGTCTGGAGGTATTGTAGTTATTATAGCGGTCATAGACCCTGTAGTCTGGTTTTGTAGTTATTATAGTGGTCATAGACCCTGTAGTCTGGTATTGTAGTTCTTATAGCTGTCATAGACCCTGTAGTCTGGAGGTATTGTAGTTATTATAGTGGTCATAGACCCTGTAGTCTGGAGGTATTGTAGTTATTATAGTGATCATAGACCCTGTAGTCTGGAGGTATTGTAGTTATTATAGCTGTCATAGACCCTGTAGTCTGGAGGTATTGTAGTTATTATAGTGGTCATAGACCCTGTAGTCTGGAGGTATTGTAGTTATTATAGTGGTCATAGACCCTGTAGTCTGGAGGTATTGTAGTTATTATAGCTGTCATAGACCCTGTAGTCTGGTTTTGTAGTTATTATAGTGGTCATAGACCCTGTAGTCTGGTATTGTAGTTCTTATAGCTGTCATAGACCCTGTAGTCTGGAGGTATTGTAGTTATTATAGCGGTCATAGACCCTGTAGTCTGGAGGTATTGTAGTTATTATAGCTGTCATAGACCCTGTAGTCTGGAGGTATTGTAGTTATTATAGCAGTCATAGACCCTGTAGTCTGGTATTGTAGTTATTATAGTGGTCATAGACCCTGTAGTCTGGAGGTATTGTAGTTATTATAGTGATCATAGACCCTGTAGTCTGGAGGTATTGTAGTTATTATAGCTGTCATAGACCCTGTAGTCTGGAGGTATTGTAGTTATTATAGCTGTCATAGACCCTGTAGTCTGGAGGTATTGTAGTTATTATAGCGGTCATAGACCCTGTAGTCTGGAGGTATTGTAGTTATTATAGTGGTCATAGACCCTGTAGTCTGGAGGTATTGTAGTTATTATAGCTGTCATAGACCCTGTAGTCTGGTTTTGTAGTTATTATAGTGGTCATAGACCCTGTAGTCTGGTATTGTAGTTATTATAGTGATCATAGACCCTGTAGTCTGGAGGTATTGTAGTTATTATAGCTGTCATAGACCCTGTAGTCTGGAGGTATTGTAGTTATTATAGTGGTCATAGACCCTGTAGTCTGGAGGTATTGTAGTTATTATAGCGGTCATAGACCCTGTAGTCTGGAGGTATTGTAGTTATTATAGCTGTCATAGACCCTGTAGTCTGGTTTTGTAGTTATTATAGTGGTCATAGACCCTGTAGTCTGGTATTGTAGTTCTTATAGCTGTCATAGACCCTGTAGTCTGGAGGTATTGTAGTTATTATAGCGGTCATAGACCCTGTAGTCTGGAGGTATTGTAGTTATTATAGCTGTCATAGACCCTGTAGTCTGGAGGTATTGTAGTTATTATAGCGGTCATAGACCCTGTAGTCTGGAGGTATTGTAGTTATTATAGCGGTCATAGACCCTGTAGTCTGGAGGTATTGTAGTTATTATAGTGATCATAGACCCTGTAGTCTGGAGGTATTGTAGTTATTATAGCTGTCATAGACCCTGTAGTCTGGTATTGTAGTTATTATAGCTGTCATAGACCCTGTAGTCTGGTATTGTAGTTATTATAGTGGTCATAGACCCTGTAGTCTGGAGGTATTGTAGTTATTATAGCTGTCATAGACCCTGTAGTCTGGTATTGTAGTTATTATAGCTGTCATAGACCCTGTAGTCTGGAGTGATCCCTCTCCTCAGCCTCCCAGTACCAGCTGGTAGAGTTATCCCTCTCCTCAGCCCCCCAGTACCAGCTGGTAGAGTGATCCCTCTCCTCAGCCTCCCAGTACCAGCTGGTAGAGTGATCCCTCTCCTCAGCCTCCCAGTACCAGCTGGTAGAGTGATCCCTCTCCTCAGCCTCCCAGTACCAGCTGGTAGAGTGATCCCTCTCCTCAGCCTCCCAGTACCAGCTGGTATAGTGTTCCCTCTCCTCAGCCTCCCAGTACCAGCTGGTAGAGTGACCCCTCTCCTCAGCCTCCCAGTACCAGCTGGTATAGTTATCCCTCTCCTCAGCCTCCCAGTACCAGCTGGTAGAGTGATCCCTCTCCTCAGCCTCCCAGTACCAGCTGGTATAGTTATCCCTCTCCTCAGCCTCCCAGTACCAGCTGGTAGAGTTATCCCTCTCCTCAGCCTCCCAGTACCAGCTGGTAGAGTTATCCCTCTCCTCAGCCTCCCAGTACCAGCTGGTAAAGTTATCCCTCTCTGCAGCCTCCAGCTGGTAAAACTGTTTGAAATAACGTCAGCCAGCTTCTGACTGTAGCATTACATTTTCTGTTTCAAAAGGTAATGCTACGGTCTGCACTAATAAATACAAACCAGTGTGCAGGCCAGCGACTGTAGTAAAGTTAGCAACCACTAGAGAGCAGCAGAGGACTATCAGTGGTATAACAGAATGAGCTGCCGGTTGCTAGGTGATGGCTGGTGGATGGGATAGCAGGTTGCTAGGTGATGGGTGGTGGATGGGATAGCAGGTCTCTAGGAGATGGGTGGTGGTTGCTAGGTGAGGGGTGGTGGATGGGATAGCATGTCTCTAGGGGATGGGTGGTGGTTGCTAAGTGAGGGGTGGTAGATAGGATAGCAGGTTGCTAAGTGATGGGTGGTGGATGGGATAACAGGTTGCTGGGTGTTGGTTGCTAGGTGAGGGGTGGTAGATGGTATATCAGGTTGCTAGGTTAGGGGTGGTGGATGGGATAGCAGGTCTCTAGGGGATGGGCGGTGGTTGCTAGGTGAGGGTGGTAGATGGGATAGCAGCTTGCTAGGTGAGGGGTGGTTGATGGTATATCAGGTTGCTAGGTGAGGGGTGGTGGATGGGATAGCAGGTCTCTAGGGAATGGGTGGTGGTTGCTAGGTGAGGGAGGTAGATGGGATAGCACGTCTCTAGGGGATGGGTGTTGGTTGCTAGGTGAGGGTGGTGGATGGGATAGCAGGTTGCTAGGTGATGGATGGGCTAGCAGGTTGCTAGGTGATGGGGGGTGGATGGGATAGTAGCTGACCTCTTTCTGACCAGTCTCGTACTGTAGGGCTCCTTGTGGGTCGTATGCATGACTAGTTCTATGTCATTTATTGAAATAATAAAATATTCATCAAAATCAATTCATTTATTTCCACAGAATGCTTTTGATTTTGTAAATAGGAATATTTGACCCGATAGTTTGTTAAAGACAGGTGTTGTTGATGGGGACTTTTAAAACACAATCCAGTCCCTTTACAAAATCCCAAATTCTGGTGTTAATGAATATCGTACAGATTGGTTTCCCACATTCTCGGGTGTAAAACAAGGAGACGCCTCATCACAGACTTTGTTTGCTTTGTTTATAAATGATTTGGCAAAATAAATGAAACAGTTAAATACTGGAGTAAGATATGATGATTAAATGCTGAGTATCCTTTAACATGATGATGATTTTATTCAGAAACTGAACAAGACCTGCAGAACATCTTATTATGTGCAGTCAGTTGGTATTAAACATGGAGACTCATGTTCAACCAGACTAAAACACAGATAATGTCTTGGTGTTAAAGATGGAGACTTGTGATCAACCAGACTAAAACACAGATAATGTCTTGGTGTTAAAGAGACTCATGATCAACCAGACTAAAACACAGATAATGACTTGGTGTTAAAGATGGAGACTCTTGATCAACCAGACTAAAACACAGATAATGTCTTGGTGTTAAAGATGGAGACTCGTGATCAACCAGACTAAACACAGATAATGTCTTGGTGTTAAACATGGAGACTCTTGATCAACCAGACTAAAACACAGATAATGTCTTGGTGTTAAAGATGGAGACTCGTGATCAACCAGACTAAAACACAGATAATGTCTTGGTGTTAAAGATGGAGACTCTTGATCAACCAGACTAAAACACAGATAATGTCTTGGTGTTAAAGATGGAGACTCACGATCAACCAGACTAAAACACAGATAATGTCTTGGTGTTAAAGATGGAGACTCTTGATCAACCAGACTAAAACACAGATAATGTCTTGGTGTTAAAGATGGAGACTCTTGATCAACCAGACTAAAACACAGATAATGTCTTGGTGTTAAACATGGAGACTCTTGATCAACCAGACTAAAACACAGATAATGTCTTGGTGTTAAACATGGAGACTCTTGATCAACCAGACTAAAACACAGATAATGTCTTGGTGTTAAACATGGAGACTCTTGATCAACCAGACTAAAACACAGATAATGTCTTGGTGTTAAACATGGAGACTCTTGATCAACCAGACTAAAACACAGATAATGTCTTGGTGTTAAACATGGAGACTCTTGATCAACCAGACTAAAACACAGATAATGTCTTGGTGTTAAACATGGAGACTCTTGATCAACCAGACTAAAACACAGATAATGCATTTGAGAAAAACAGTTACTAAGAGAAGTGTTTTTCAGTTTTGTTTTAGTGAAGACATTCTTGAGTTCACTAGCAATTACACATATTTGGGTATTTTTATTGATGAACATATTACCTTTCAAAACAGAACATCTGTCCTGGCCGACTCAGCAAGTAGAGCTCTTGGGGGAATTATAGGAAAAACAAAAACCACTCAAAGATATTGATTATGCTGCGTATTCCAAACCGACCGTATCAGACATGTCTGTGTCCTGTTCTGGACTATTCAAAAAGGCACATGACAACCTGTAACACTAGTTCCTCTGTGGAGATGGGAGAACCTTCCAGAAGAACCACCTGTAACAAGAGTTCCTCTGTGGAGATGGGAGAACCTTCCAGAAGAACCACCTGTAACAAGAGTTCCTCTGTGGAGATGGGAGAACCTTCCAGAAGAACCACCTGTAACAAGAGTTCCTCTGTGGAGATGGGAGAACCTTCCAGAAGAACCACCTGTAACAAGAGTTCCTCTGTGGAGATGGGAGAACCTTCCAGAAGAACCACCTGTAACAAGAGTTCCTCTGTGGAGATGGGAGAACCTTCCAGAAGAACCACCTGTAACAAGAGTTCCTCTGTGGAGATGGGAGAACCTTCCAGAAGGACAACCATCTCTGCAGCATTTCACCAATCAGGCCTTTATTGTACAGATCAGGGATATTGTCTCTGTGTATTGAAACAGGTCAGATCAGGGATATTGTCTCTGTGTATTGAAACAGGTCAGATCAGGGATATTGTCTCTGTGTATTGAAACAGGTCAGATCAGGGATATTGTCTCTGTGTATTGAAACAGGTCAGATCAGGGATATTGTCTCTGTGTATTGAGACAGGTCAGATCAGGGATATTGTCTCTGTGTATTGAAACAGGTCAGATCAGGGATATTGTCTCTGCGTATTGAAACAGGTCAGATCAGGGATATTGCCTTTGCGAATTGAAACAGGTCAGTATATTTTGAAGATAAAAACACAGAAGATGTAGAGGACAAACAGCTAAATAGAGGAATAATGGTCAATACATTTACATTTACATTTAAGTCATTTAGCAGACGCTCTTATCCAGAGCGACTTACAAATTGGTGCATTCACCTTATGACATCCAGTGGGACAGTCACTTAACAATAGTGCATCTAAAACTTAGGGGGGTGGGGTGAGAGGGATTACTTAACCTATCCTAGGTATTCCTTAAAGAGGTGGGGTTTCAGGTGTCTCCGGAAGGTGGTGATTGACTCCGCTGTCCTGGCGTCGTGAGGGAGTTTGTTCCACCATTGGGGGGCCAGGGCAGCGAACAGTTTTGACTGGGCTGAGCGGGAGCTGTACTTCCTCAGTGGTAGGGAGGCGAGCAGGCCAGAGGTGGGGTCTCAGTTAACAAGCTGGATAGAATCTATGGTCTCATTTCAACAGCTGGATAGAATCTATGGTCTCATTTCAACAGCTGGATAGAATCTATGGTCTCAGTTCAACAGCTGGATAGAATCTATGGTCTCAGTTCAACAGCTGGATAGAATCTATGGTCTCAGTTCAACAGCTGGATAGAATCTATGGTCTCAGTTCAACAGCTGGATAGAATCTATGGTCTCAGTTCAACAGCTGGATAGAATCTATGGTCTCAGTTCAACAGCTGGTTAGAATCTATGGTCTCAGTTCAACAGCTGGTTAGAATCTATGGTCTCAGTTCAACAGCTGGATAGAATCTATGGTCTCAGCTCAACAGCTGGTTAGAATCTATGGTCTCAGTTCAACAGCTGGTTAGAATCTATGGTCTCAGTTCAACAGCTGGATATAATCTATGGTCTCAGCTCAACAGCTGGTTAGAATCTATGGTCTCAGTTCAACAGCTGGTTAGAATCTATGGTCTCAGTTCAACAGCTGGATATAATCTATGGTCTCAGTTCAACAGCTGGATAGAATCTATGGTCTCAGTTCAACAGCTGGTTAGAATCTATGGTCTCAGTTCAACAGCTGGTTAGAATCTATGGTCTCAGTTCAACAGCTGGATAGAATCTATGGTCTCAGCTCAACAGCTGGTTAGAATCTATGGTCTCAGTTCAACAGCTGGTTAGAATCTATGGTCTCAGTTCAACAGCTGGATATAATCTATGGTCTCAGTTCAACAGCTGGATAGAATCTATGGTCTCAGTTCAACAGCTGGTTAGAATCTATGGTCTCAGTTCAACAGCTGGTTAGAATCTATGGTCTCAGTTCAACAGCTGGATAGAATCTATGGTCTCAGTTCAACAGCTGGTTAGAATCTATGGTCTCAGTTCAACAGCTGGTTAGAATCTATGGTCTCAGTTCAACAGCTGGATATAATCTATGGTCTCAGTTCAACAGCTGGATAGAATCTATAGTCTCAGTTCAACAGCTGGATAGAATCTATGGTCTCAGTTCAACAGCTGGTTAGAATCTATGGTCTCAGTTCAACAGCTGGATAGAATCTATGGTCTCAGTTCAACAGTGTCGTGGAAATTTCCTTAATTACCAACTGATGAGAGAGCAAATCACACGAGTCAGAGATATGCTTCATCTTCACCTTTAATAATAATTAAGCTTTTGCAATAGCATTTTGACTTTCAACAGTTCAGTATCTCTAATGAAAAGTTGAGAGTCCCCACACAATGGCAAAATGGGATCCTTCATAGCAAAGAACACACATAGTCAGACAGCATAGACATAATTCATCGTTCAGCTTTTTCTCCTTTCTCAAACCCCAGAACCATAAACCAATCCTCCAAATCAACAGGCATATATCAAATTGTCATTTAGATACAACCACTCTAAATACAAACTCACGGAGATGAGAGTGAGGCTATAGGTTAAGATAGAAACAACATTAGAGGGAGCATAGAATGATTCCAGACACTGCCACCCTCCTTTCCCCACTGGGAAAGGTAGGGAGTAAAGGATGTTTACACATTTTTATTTATTTTTATTTTACCTTTATTTATCTAGGCAAGTCAGTTAAGAACAAATTCTTATTTTCAATGACGGCCTAGGAACAGTGGGTTAACTGCCTGTTCAGGGGCAGAACGACAGATTTGTACCTTATCAGCTCGGGGTTTGAACTCGCAACCTTCCGGTTACTAGTCCAAAGCTAGGCTACCCTGCCGCCCACATGATGACACTTTGACCTCTCCCCTCTCTGTGGCCCAGGCAACTTAGTTTTGACATAGAACAGATAACTGCAACCTCGCCACAGTATTATACAAAAATACCATTCTGATGAGAATTACCTTACACACATTTGATGAATATAGAACATAGTACAAATGTTACCAACAAATTCTGAATCTTCCACGTCAACAGCTGGATAGAATCTCAGTTCAACAGCTGGTTAGAATCTATGGTCTCAGTTCAACAGCTGGTTAGAATCTATGGTCTCAGTTCAACAGCTGGTTAGAATCTATGGTCTCAGTTCAACAGCTGGAATAGAATGGATAGAATCTATGGTCTCATTTCAACAGCTGGATAGAATCTATGGTCTCAGTTCAACAGCTGGTTAGAATCTATGGTCTCAGTTCAACAGCTGGTTAGAATCTATGGTCTCAGTTCAACAGCTGGTTAGAATCTATGGTCTCAGTTCAACAGCTGGTTAGAATCTATGGTCTCAGTTCAAGAGCTGGTTAGAATCTATGGTCTCAGTTCAACAGCTGGTTAGAATCTATGGTCTCAGTTCAACAGCTGGTTAGAATCTATGGTCTCTGTTCAACAGCTGGATAGAATCTATGGTCTCAGTTCAACAGCTGGTTAGAATCTATGGTCTCAGTTCAACAGCTGGTTAGAATCTATGGTCTCAGTTCAAGAGCTGGTTAGAATCTATGGTCTCAGTTCAACAGCTGTTTAGAATCTATGGTCTCAGTTCAACAGCTGGTTAGAATCTATGGTCTCAGTTCAACAGCTGGTTAGAATCTATGGTCTCTGTTCAACAGCTGGATAGAATCTATGGTCTCAGTTCAACAGCTGGTTAGAATCTATGGTCTCAGTTCAACAGCTGGTTAGAATCTATGGTCTCAGTTCAACAGCTGGTTAGAATCTATGGTCTCAGTTCAACAGCTGGTTAGAATCTATGTTCTCAGTTCAACAGCTGGATATAATCTATGGTCTCAGTTCAACAGCTGGTTAGAATCTATGGTCTCAGTTCAACAGCTGGATATAATCTATGGTCTCAGTTCAACAGCTGGTTATAATCTATGGTCTCAGTTCAACAGCTGGTTAGAATCTATGGTCTCAGTTCAACAGCTGGTTAGAATCTATGGTCTCAGTTCAACAGCTGGTTAGAATCTATGGTCTCAGTTCAACAGCTGGTTAGAATCTATGGTCTCAGTTCAACAGCTGGTTAGAATCTATGGTCTCAGTTCAACAGCTGGATAGAATCTATGGTCTCAGTTCAACAGCTGGTTAGAATCTATGGTCTCAGTTCAACAGCTGGTTAGAATCTATGGTCTCAGTTCAACAGCTGGATATAATCTATGGTCTCAGTTCAACAGCTGGTTAGAATCTATGGTCTCAGTTCAAGAGCTGGATATAATCTATGGTCTCAGTTCAAGAGCTGGTTAGAATCTATGGTCTCAGTTCAACAGCTGGTTAGAATCTATGGTCTCAGTTCAAGAGCTGGTTAGAATCTATGGTCTCAGTTCAACAGCTGGTTAGAATCTATGGTCTCAGTTCAACAGCTGGTTAGAATCTATGGTCTCAGTTCAACAGCTGGTTAGAATCTATGGTCTCAGTTCAAGAGCTGGTTAGAATCTATGGTCTCAGTTCAACAGCTGGTTAGAATCTATGGTCTCAGTTCAACAGCTGGTTAGAATCTATGGTCTCAGTTCAACAGCTGGTTAGAATCTATGGTCTCTGTTCAACAGCTGGATAGAATCTATGGTCTCAGTTCAACAGCTGGTTAGAATCTATGGTCTCAGTTCAACAGCTGGTTAGAATCTATGGTCTCAGTTCAACAGCTGGTTAGAATCTATGGTCTCAGTTCAACAGCTGGTTAGAATCTATGGTCTCTGTTCAACAGCTGGATAGAATCTATGGTCTCAGTTCAACAGCTGGTTAGAATCTATGGTCTCAGTTCAACAGCTGGTTAGAATCTATGGTCTCAGTTCAACAGCTGGTTAGAATCTATGGTCTCAGTTCAACAGCTGGTTAGAATCTATGGTCTCAGTTCAAGAGCTGGTTAGAATCTATGGTCTCAGTTCAACAGCTGGTTAGAATCTATGGTCTCAGTTCAACAGCTGGTTAGAATCTATGGTCTCTGTTCAACAGCTGGATAGAATCTATGGTCTCAGTTCAACAGCTGGTTAGAATCTATGGTCTCAGTTCAACAGCTGGTTAGAATCTATGGTCTCAGTTCAACAGCTGGTGTAGAATCTATGGTCTCAGTTCAACAGCTGGATTAGAATCTATGGTCTCAGTTCAACAGCTGGTTAGAATCTATGGTCTCAGTTCAACAGCTGGTTAGAATCTATGGTCTCAGTTCAACAGCTGGTTAGAATCTATGGTCTCAGTTCAACAGCTGGTCTCAGTTAGAATCTATGGTCTCAGTTCAACAGCTGGATAGAATCTATGGTCTCAGTTCAACAGCTGGTTAGAATCTATGGTCTCAGTTCAACAGCTGGTTAGAATCTATGGTCTCAGTTCAACAGCTGGATAGAATCTATAGTCTCAGTTCAACAGCTGGATATAATGTATGGTCTCAGTTCAACAGCTGGTTAGAATCTATGGTCTCAGTTCAACAGCTGGATAGAATTTATGGTCTCATTTCAACAGCTGGATAGAATCTATGGTCTCAGTTCAAGAGCTGGTTAGAATCTATGGTCTCAGCTCAACAGCTGGTTAGAATCTATGGTCTCAGTTCAACAGCTGGATAGAATCTATGGTCTCAGTTCAACAGCTGGATAGAATCTATGGTCTCAGTTCAACAGCTGGTTAGAATCTATGGTCTCAGTTTAATAGCTGGTTAGAATCTATGGTCTCAGTTCAACAGCTGGTTAGAATCTATGGTCTCATTTCAACAGCTGGATAGAATCTATGGTCTCAGTTCAACAGCTGGATAGAATCTATGGTCTCAGCTCAACAGCTGGTTAGAATCTATGGTCTCAGTTCAACAGCTGGATAGAATCTATGGTCTCAGTTCAACAGCTGGATAGAATCTATGGTATGTCAGTCCTGACACTCCACAGAGCTATGTGTGCTATGTTTTCATTGGTCTGCCCAGTTGTAATGCAAGGACTTCTGATTGGTCAACCCCAGGTGAGCGTGGGGGGGGCTGTAAGGGGCATCCTGTCTCTTTGTTCTATGGTGACAAGCTGAGGTCAGGGGGAATAAACATGTACCTCCCAGCATAACATCTATGATTTGTCCTTTTCAAATGAATCTATTTGTCTCCCCCTGATTTGCTCTGAGGTCTGTGTTATTTTAAGAACATTAACTCCTAACAGTGGTGACCTGGAAGAGGAAGGCCTATGTAACTATTGTGACCCTGAAGAAGTAGTGAACGAAACTCATGTTATCCTCTATTGTCCTTTCTACCATGGGTCAATTAATCCCATAAGGGATGGGTTGCCACAACAACAACAACAACAACAACAAATCATTAAAACTACAAACAAAAAACATTACAAAAAAAAACAATTTAATTCATTCCACAAATTCAGAGTTTGAAAATATGTACAGAAGCAAAAGGTAAATATTATGATCAAATGAATGACTACTAATGGGGACAGCTATTAGCGTGTGGGACCTGCTTGTAAGGTGCAACTTTTATTTTGATCATATTACAATTCTATTTACCCAGTGCATTTGACAAGTCCCACGTCAGACCCAGGAAGAACTGGAAACCGGACTGTTAGTTGTAGTATTTGTGTGTATAGTTTTAAAGTGATGCTGTAATTCATGAAGCTGCAGATTAGTAAACTAGTAAACTACTATTAGTAAATTAGTAGTAAACGTTTGTGATCAGACAGCTCTGATCTTTCCTGATGAATAGTGTTTTTTGGGGGGAAGGGGGGGGGGACACGCTAGTTATTAGCTACGCAGCACCTCCATAAAGTTTCCACAGTGTAATAGTGGGTTGTAGATTACTGCCACAAAAACATAGCCATTTCACAGTGCAAGAGAGCCAATACCTCAACACAGGAGTACCCGTGTTCATACCGTCATGCTTAGGGTGTTAGAGCTTGGGGCGCTGTATTCAGGGGACACCTCCAAACCTTCCTCACTGAAGTCCCGCCGGGGTGAGTGTGAGGGTGAGTGTGAGGGTGAGTGTTCAGGGGAATCTGCTAAGTCGAGGCGGTCCACTCTGTGTCGCTTGATTTCCTGAGGGGTCTTCAGGAACCTGGAGAGAGGAGAAGGGCTGAGTGTGTGTTTCAGTGTGTGTGTTTCAGTGTGTGTGTGTTTCAGTGTGTGTGTGTTTCAGTGTGTGTGTGTGTGTGTGTGTGTGTGTGTGTGTGTGTGTGTGTGTGTGTGTGTTGTGTGTGTGTGTGTGTGTGTGTGTGTGTGTGTGTGTGTGTGTTTCAGTGTGTGTGTTTCAGTGTGTGTGTGTGTGTGTTTCAGTGTGTGTGTGTGTGTTTCAGTGTGTGTGTGTGTGTTTCAGTGTGTGTGTGTGTGTGTGTGTGTGTGTGTGTGTGTGTGTGTGTGTGTGTGTGTGTGTGTGTGTGTGTGTGTGTGTGTGTGTGTGTGTGTGTGTGTGTGTGTGTGTGTGTGTGTGTGTCAGTGTGTGTTTCAGTGTGTGTGTGTGTGTGTGTGTGTGTGTGTGTGTGTGTGTGTGTGTGTGTGTGTGTGTGTGTGTCAGTGTGTGTGTGTGTGTGTGTGTGTGTGTGTGTGTGTGTGTGTGTGTGTGTGTGTGTGTGTGTGTGTGTGTGTGTGTGTGTGTGTGTGTGTGTGTGTGTGTGTGTGTGTTGTGTGTGTGTGTGTGTGTGTTTCGGTGTGTGTGTGTGTTTCAGTGTGTGTTTCTGTGTGTGTGTGTTTCAGTGTGTGTGTGTTTCTGTGTGTGTGTGTGTGTGTGTGTGTGTGTGTGTGTGTGTGTGTGTGTGTGTGTGTGTGTGTGTGTGTGTGTGTGTGTGTGTGTGTGTGTGTGTGTGTGTGTGTGTGTGTGTGTTTCAGTGTGTGTGTGTGTGTGTGTGTGTGTGTGTGTGTGTTTCAGTGTGTGTGTGTGTGTGTTTCAGTGTGTGTGTGTGTGTGTGTGTGTTTCAGTGTGTGTGTGTGTGTGTGTTTCAGTGAGTGTGCGTGTGTGTGTGTGTTCCCCACCTGAAGAGTAGTTTCTGTCCTGGTTCTTTCTTGATGATGTTGAGTTTGTAGTAGTGTCTGTGTGTGTTTCAGTGTGTGTGTCTGTGTGTGTTTCAGTGTGTGTTTCAGTGTGTGTGTGTGTGTGTGTGTGTGTGTGTGTGTGTGTGTGTGTGTGTGTGTGTGTGTGTGTGTGTGTGTGTGTGTGTGTGTGTGTGTGTGTGTGTGTGTTCCCACCTGAAGAGTAGTTTCTGTCCTGGTTCTTTCTTGATGATGTTGAGTTTGTAGTAGTGTCTCAGAGCACGAGACATCTTCTCATACGTCATGTTGGCTCGGTTCTACAGGGAGACACACACTTTCCTCTTTGTCACCATCATCATCATCATCATCATCATCACCACCACTACTGTCTTCATCATCACCACCATCATCATCACCACCATCATCACCACCATCATCACTACTGTCTTCATCATCATCATCATCACCACTACTGTCTTCATCATCACCACCATCACCATCATCACTACTGTCTTCATCATCACCACCATCATCATCATCACCACTACTGTCTTCATCATCACCACCATCATCATCATCATCATCATCATCACCACTACTGTCTTCATCATCACCACCATCATCATCACCACTACTGTCTTCATCATCATCATCATCATCATCATCACCACTACTGTCTTCATCATCACCACCATCATCATCATCACTACTGTCTTCATCACCACCACCATCACCATCACTACTACTGTCTTCATCATCACCACCATCACCATCACCACTACTGTCTTCATCATCACCAACACCACCATCATCATCACTACTGTATTCAGCATCATCACTACTGTCTTCATCATCACCACCATCATCATCATCACCACTACTGTCTTCATCATCACCACCATCATCATCATCACCACTACTGTCTTCATCATCACCACCATCATCATCATCGTCACTACTGTCTTCATCATCACCAACACCACCATCATCATCACTACTGTCATCACCACCATCATCATCATCACTACTGTCTTCATCATCACCACCATCATCATCATCACCACTACTGTCTTCATCATCACCACCATCATCATCATCACCACTACTGTCTTCATCATCACTACCATCATCATAATCACTACTGTCTTCATCATCACCACCACCATCATCACTACTGTCTTCATCATCACCACCATCATCACTACTGTCTTCATCATCACCACCATCACCACTACTACTGTCTTCATCATCACCACCACCATCATCACTACTGTCTTCATCATCACTACCATCATCACCACCATCATCATCATCACCACTACTGTCTTCAACATCAACACCATCACCACCATCATCATCATCACTACTGTCTTCATCATCAACACCATCATCATCATCACTACTGTCTTCATCATCACCACCATCATCATCATCATCACTACTGTCTTCATCATCACCACCATCATCATCATCATCACTACTGTCTTCATCATCACCATCATCATCATCATCATCACTACTGTCTTCATCATCACCACCATCATCATCATCATCACTACTGTCTTCATCATCACCACCATCATCATCATCATCACTACTGTCTTCATCATCACCATCATCATCATCATCATCACTACTGTCTTCATCATCACCACCATCATCATCATCATCACTACTGTCTTCATCATCACCACCATCATCATCATCACCACCATCATCATCACCACCATCATCATCATCATCACTACTGTCTTCATCATCACCACCATCATCATCATCACTACTGTCTTCATCATCACCACCATCATCATCATCATCATCACTACTGTCTTCATCATCACCACCATCATCATCATCATCATCACTACTGTCTTCATCATCATCACTACTGTCTTCTTCATCATCACTACTGTCTTCTTCATCATCACTACTGTCTTCTTCATCACCACCATCACCACTACTACTGTCTTCATCATCACCACCATCATCATCATCATCACTACTGTCTTCTTCATCATCACTACTGTCTTCTTCATCATCACTACTGTCTTCTTCATCATCACTACTGTCTTCTTCATCATCACTACTGTCTTCTTCATCCCCACCATCACCACTACTACTGTCTTCATCATCACCACCATCATCATCATCATCACTACTGTCTTCATCATCATCACTACTGTCTTCATCATCACCACCATCATCATCATCACTACTGTCTTCATCATCACCACCATCATCATCATCATCACTACTGTCTTCATCATCACCACCATCATCATCATCACTACTGTCATCACCACCATCATCATCACCACCATCATCATCATCATCACTACTGTCTTCATCATCACCACCATCATCATCATCACTACTGTCTTCATCATCACCACCATCATCATCATCATCATCACTACTGTCTTCATCATCACCACCATCATCATCATCATCACTACTGTCTTCATCATTACCACCATCATCATCATCATCACTACTGTCTTCATCATCACCACCATCATCATCATCACTACTGTCTTCATCATCACCACCATCATCATCATCATCATCACTACTGTCTTCATCATCATCACCACCATCATCATCATCATCATCACTACTGTCTTCATCATCACCACCATCATCATCATCATCACTACTGTCTTCATCATTACCATCATCATCACCACTACTGTCTTCATCATCACCACCATCATCATAATCACTACATTCTTCATCATTACCACCATCATCATCACACTACCATCTTCATTATCACCACCATCATCATCATCACCACTACTGTCTTCATCATCACCACCATCATCATCACCACTACTGTCTTCATCACCACCATCATCATCATCACCACTACTGTCTTCATCATCACCACCATCACCATCATCACTACTGTCTTCATCATCACCACCACCATCATCACTACTGTCTTCATCATCATCACTACTGTCTTCATCATCACCACCATCATCATCACCGCTACTGTCATCACCATCATCATCACCACCATCATCATCACTACTGTCTTCATCACCACCACCATCATCACTACCATCATCATCATCACTACTGTCTTCATCATCACCACCATCATCATCACCACTACTGTCATCACCATCATCATCACCACCATCATCATCACTACTGTCTTCATCATCAACACCACCATCATCACTACTGTCTTCATCATCAACACTACTGTCTTCATCATCAACACTACTGTCTTCATCATCATCACTACTGTCTTCATCATCAACACCATCAACCATCATCATCACTACTGTCTTCATCATCATCACTACTGTCTTCATCATCATCACTACTGTCTTCATCATCAACACCACCATCATCACTACTGTCTTCATCATCACCACCATCATCATCATCATCACTACTGTCTTCATCATCACCACCATCATCATCACCACTACTGTCTTCATCATCATCACTACTGTCTTCATCATCACCACCATCATCATCACCACTACTGTCTTCATCACCACCATCATCATCACCACTACTGTCTTCATCATCACCACCATCATCATCATCACCACCATCATCATCACCACTACTGTCATCATCACCACCATCATCATCACCACTACTGTCTTCATCACCACCATCATCACTACGGTCTTCATAATCACCACCATCATCATCATCACCACTACTGTCTTCATCATCACCACCATCATCATCACACTACCGTCTTCATTATCACCACCATCATCATCATCATCACTACTGTCTTCATTATCACCACCATCATCATCATCACTACTGTCTTCATTATCACCACCATCATCATAATCACTACATTCTTCATCATCATCATCAGCCAGAGGTCATCTCCCTACCCAGCCAGAGGTCATCTCCCTACCCAGCCAGAGGTCATACCTAGCCAGAGGTCATCTCTCTACTCAGCCAGAGGTCACTCCCTACCCAGCCAGAGGTCATACCCAGCCAGAGGTCATACCCAGCCAGAGGTCATCTCTCTACTCAGCCAGAGGTCATCTCTCTACTCAGCCAGAGGTCATCCCGCTACTCAGCCAGAGGTCATCCCTCTACTCAGCCAGAGGTCATCTCTCTACTCCTCCAGAGGTCATCTCCCTACTCAGCCAGAGGTCATCTCTCTACTCAGCCAGAGGTCATCTCCCTACTCAGCCAGAGGTCATCTCCCTACTCAGCCAGAGGTCATCTCCCTACTCAGCCAGAGGTCATCTCTCTACCCAGCCAGAGGTCATCTCCTTACTAAGCCAGAGGTCATCTCCTTACCCAGCCAGAGGTCATCTCCCTACCCAGCCAGAGGTCATACCCAGCCAGAGGTCATCTCCCTACTCAGCCAGAGGTCATACCCAGCCAGAGGTCATCTCCCTACTCAGCCAGAGGTCATCTCCCTACCCAGCCAGAGGTCATACCCAGCCAGAGGTCATCTCCCTACTCAGCCAGAGGTCATCTCCCTACCCAGCCAGAGGTCATACCCAGCCAGAGGTCATCTCCTTACCCAGCCAGAGGTCATCTCCCTACTCAGCCAGAGGTCATCTCCCTACCCAGCCAGAGGTCAAACCCAGCCAGAGGTCATCTCTCCTTACTCAGCCAGAGGTCATATCCCTACACAGCCAAAGGTCATCTCTCTATCCAGCCAGAGGTCATCTCGCTACCCAGCCAAAGGTCACCTTACTCAGCCAGAGGTCATCTCCCTACTCAGCCAGAGGTCATCTCCTTACCCAGCCAGAGGTCATCTCCCTACCCAGCCAGGGTCATCTCGTTACCTAGCCAGAGGGCATCTCCCTGCCCAGCCAGAGGTCATCTCCCTACCCAGCCAGAGGTCATCTCCCTATCCAGCTAGAGGTCATACCCAGCCAGAGGTCATACCCAGCCAGAGGTCATCTCCCTACCCAGCCAGAGGTCATACCCAGCCAGAGGTCATCTCCCTACCCAGCCAGAGGTCATACCCAGCCAGAGGTCATCTCTCCTTACTCAGCCAGAGGTCATCTCCCTACCCAGCCAAAGGTCATCTCGCTACCCAGCCAAAGGTCATCTTACTCAGCCAGAGGTCATCTCGCTACTCAGCCAGAGATCATCTCCTTACTCAGCCAGAGGTCATCTCCCTACTCAGCCAGAGGTCATCTCTCTACCCAGCCAGAGGTCTTACCCAGCCAGAGGTCATCTCCCTACCCAGCCAAAGGTCAACTCTCTACCCAGCCAGAGGTCATCTCGCTACCCAGCCAAAGGTCACCTCCTTCCTCAGCCAGAGGAGTCATCTCGCTACCCAGCCAAAGGTCACCTCCTTACTCAGCCAGAGGTCACCTCCTTACTCAGCCAGAGGCCATCTCTCTACTCCTCCAGAGGTCATCTCCCTACTAAGCCAGAGGTCATCTCTCTACTCAGCCAGAGGTCATACCCAGCCAGAGGTCATCTCCCTACCCAGCCAGAGGTCATACCCAGCCAGAGGTCATCTCCCTACTCAGCCAGAGGTCATCTCCCTACCCAGCCAGAGGTCATACCCAGCCTGAGGTCATCTCTCCTTACTCAGCCAGAGGTCATCTCCTACCCAGCCAAAGGTCATCTCTCTACCCAGCCAGAGGTCATCTCGCTACCCAGCCAAAGGTCACCTTACTCAGCCAGGGTTCATCTCCCTACTCAGCCAGAGGTCATCTCCTTACTCAGCCAGAGGTCATCTCCTTACCCAGCCAGAGGTCATCTCCCTACCCAGCCAGAGGTCATCTCCTTACCCAGCCAGAGGGCATCTCCCTGTCCAGCCAGAGGTCATCTCCCTACCCAGCCAGAGGTCATCTCCCTATCCAGCTAGAGGTCATACACAGCCATAGGTCATACCCAGCCAGAGGTCATCTCCCTACCCAGCCAAAGGTCATCTCTCTACCAAGCCAGAGGTCATCTCGCTACCCAGCCAAAGGTCACCTTACTCAGCCAGAGGTCATCTCCCTACTCAGCCAGAGGTCATCTCCTTACTCAGCCAGAGGTCACCTCCTTACTCAGCCAGAGGTCATCTCCCTACTCAGCCAGAGGTCATCTCTCTACCCAGCCAGAGGTCTTACCCAGCCAGAGGTCATCTCCCTACCCAGCCAAAGGTCATCTCTCTACCCAGCCAGAGGTCATTGCGCTACCCAGCCAAAGGTCACCTCCTTCCTCAGCCAGAGGTCATCTCGCTACCCAGCCAAAGGTCATCTCTCTACCCAGCCAGCGGTCATCTCGCTACCCAGCCAAAGGTCACCTCCTTCCTCAGCCAGAGGTCACCTCCTTACTCAGCCAGAGGTCATCTCTCTACTCCTCCAGAGGTCATCTCCCTACTCAGCCAGAGGTCATCTCTCTACTCAGCCAGAGACATACCCAGCCAGAGGTCATCTCCCTACCCAGCCAGAGGTCATACCCTGCCAGAGGTCATCTCCCTACTCAGCCAGAGGTCATCTCCCTACCCAGCCAGAGGTCATACCCAGCCAGAGGTCATCTCCCTACCCAGCCAGAGGTCATACCCAGCCAGAGGTCATCTCTCTACCCAGCCAGAGGTCATCTCCCTACCCAGCCAAAGGTCATCTCGCTACCCAGCCAAAGGTCATCTTACTCAGCCAGAGGTCATCTCCCTACTCAGCCAGAGATCATCTCCTTACTCAGCCAGAGGTCATCTCCCTACTCAGCCAGAGGTCATCTCTCTACCCAGCCAGAGGTCTTACCCAGCCAGAGGTCATCTCCCTACCCAGCCAAAGGTCAACTCTCTACCCAGCCAGAGGTCATCTCGCTACCCAGCCAAAGGTCACCTCCTTCCTCAGCCAGAGGTCATCTCGCTACCCAGCCAAAGGTCACCTTACTCAGCCAGAGTTCATCTCCCTACTCAGCCAGAGGTCATCTCCTTACTCAGCCAGAGGTCATCTCCTTACCCAGCCAGAGGTCATCTCCTTACCCAGCCAGAGGTCATCTCCCTACCCAGCCAGAGGTCATCTCCTTACCCAGCCAGAGGGCATCTCCCTGTCCAGCCAGAGGTCATCTCCCTACCCAGCCAGAGGTCATCTCCCTATCCAGCTAGAGGTCATACACAGCCATAGGTCATACCCAGCCAGAGGTCATCTCTCCTTACTCAGCCAGAGGTCATCTCCCTACCCAGCCAAAGGTCATCTCTCTACCAAGCCAGAGGTCATCTCGCTACCCAGCCAAAGGTCACCTTACTCAGCCAGAGGTCATCTCCTTACTCAGCCAGAGGTCATCTCCTTACTCAGCCAGAGGTCACCTCCTTACTCAGCCAGAGGTCATCTCCCTACTCAGCCAGAGGTCATCTCTCTACCCAGCCAGAGGTCTTACCCAGCCAGAGGTCATCTCCCTACCCAGCCAAAGGTCATCTCTCTACCCAGCCAGAGGTCATACCCAGCCAGAGGTCATCTCCCTACTCAGCCAGAGGTCATCTCTCTACTCAGCCAGAGGTCATACCCAGCCAGAGGTCATCTCCCTACCCAGCCAGAGGTCATACCCTGCCAGAGGTCATCTCCCTACTCAGCCAGAGGTCATCTCCCTACTCAGCCAAAGGTCATCTCTCTACCAAGCCAGAGGTCATCTCGCTACCCAGCCAAAGGTCACCTTACTCAGCCAGAGGTCATCTCCCTACTCAGCCAGAGGTCATCTCCTTACTCAGCCAGAGGTCATCTCCTTACCCAGCCAGAGGTCATCTCCCTACCCAGCCAGAGGTCATCTCCTTACCCAGCCAGAGGGCATCTCCCTGTCCAGCCAGAGGTCATCTCCCTACCCAGCCAGAGGTCATCTCCCTATCCAGCTAGAGGTCATACACAGCCATAGGTCATACCCAGCCAGAGGTCATCTCCCTACCCAGCCAAAGGTCATCTCTCTACCAAGCCAGAGGTCATCTCGCTACCCAGCCAAAGGTCACCTTACTCAGCCAGAGGTCATCTCCCTACTCAGCCAGAGGTCATCTCCTTACTCAGCCAGAGGTCACCTCCTTACTCAGCCAGAGGTCATCTCCCTACTCAGCCAGAGGTCATCTCTCTACCCAGCCAGAGGTCTTACCCAGCCAGAGGTCATCTCCCTACCCAGCCAAAGGTCATCTCTCTACCCAGCCAGAGGTCATTGCGCTACCCAGCCAAAGGTCACCTCCTTCCTCAGCCAGAGGTCATCTCGCTACCCAGCCAAAGGTCATCTCTCTACCCAGCCAGCGGTCATCTCGCTACCCAGCCAAAGGTCACCTCCTTCCTCAGCCAGAGGTCACCTCCTTACTCAGCCAGAGGTCATCTCTCTACTCCTCCAGAGGTCATCTCCCTACTCAGCCAGAGGTCATCTCTCTACTCAGCCAGAGACATACCCAGCCAGAGGTCATCTCCCTACCCAGCCAGAGGTCATACCCTGCCAGAGGTCATCTCCCTACTCAGCCAGAGGTCATCTCCCTACCCAGCCAGAGGTCATACCCAGCCAGAGGTCATCTCCCTACCCAGCCAGAGGTCATACCCAGCCAGAGGTCATCTCTCTACCCAGCCAGAGGTCATCTCCCTACCCAGCCAAAGGTCATCTCGCTACCCAGCCAAAGGTCATCTTACTCAGCCAGAGGTCATCTCCCTACTCAGCCAGAGATCATCTCCTTACTCAGCCAGAGGTCATCTCCCTACTCAGCCAGAGGTCATCTCTCTACCCAGCCAGAGGTCTTACCCAGCCAGAGGTCATCTCCCTACCCAGCCAAAGGTCAACTCTCTACCCAGCCAGAGGTCATCTCGCTACCCAGCCAAAGGTCACCTCCTTCCTCAGCCAGAGGTCATCTCGCTACCCAGCCAAAGGTCACCTTACTCAGCCAGAGTTCATCTCCCTACTCAGCCAGAGGTCATCTCCTTACTCAGCCAGAGGTCATCTCCTTACCCAGCCAGAGGTCATCTCCTTACCCAGCCAGAGGTCATCTCCCTACCCAGCCAGAGGTCATCTCCTTACCCAGCCAGAGGGCATCTCCCTGTCCAGCCAGAGGTCATCTCCCTACCCAGCCAGAGGTCATCTCCCTATCCAGCTAGAGGTCATACACAGCCATAGGTCATACCCAGCCAGAGGTCATCTCTCCTTACTCAGCCAGAGGTCATCTCCCTACCCAGCCAAAGGTCATCTCTCTACCAAGCCAGAGGTCATCTCGCTACCCAGCCAAAGGTCACCTTACTCAGCCAGAGGTCATCTCCTTACTCAGCCAGAGGTCATCTCCTTACTCAGCCAGAGGTCACCTCCTTACTCAGCCAGAGGTCATCTCCCTACTCAGCCAGAGGTCATCTCTCTACCCAGCCAGAGGTCTTACCCAGCCAGAGGTCATCTCCCTACCCAGCCAAAGGTCATCTCTCTACCCAGCCAGAGGTCATACCCAGCCAGAGGTCATCTCCCTACTCAGCCAGAGGTCATCTCTCTACTCAGCCAGAGGTCATACCCAGCCAGAGGTCATCTCCCTACCCAGCCAGAGGTCATACCCTGCCAGAGGTCATCTCCCTACTCAGCCAGAGGTCATCTCCCTACTCAGCCAGAGGTCATCTCTCTACTCAGCCAGAGGTCATACCCAGCCAGAGGTCATCTCCCTACCCAGCCAGAGGTCATACCCAGCCAGAGGTCATCTCTCTACCCAGCCAGAGGTCATCTCCCTACCCAGCCAAAGGTCATCTCGCTACCCAGCCAAAGGTCATCTTACTCAGCCAGAGGTCATCTCCCTACTCAGCCAGAGATCATCTCCTTACTCAGCCAGAGGTCATCTCCCTACTCAGCCAGAGGTCATCTCTCTACCCAGCCAGAGGTCTTACCCAGCCAGAGGTCATCTCCCTACCCAGCCAAAGGTCAACTCTCTACCCAGCCAGAGGTCATCTCGCTACCCAGCCAAAGGTCACCTCCTTACTCAGCCAGAGGTCACCTCCTTACTCAGCCAGAGGCCATCTCTCTACTCCTCCAGAGGTCATCTCCCTACTAAGCCAGAGGTCATCTCTCTACTCAGCCAAAGGTCATACCCAGCCAGAGGTCATCTCCCTACCCAGCCAGAGGTCATACCCAGCCAGAGGTCATCTCCCTACTCAGCCAGAGGTCATCTCCCTACCCAGCCAGAGGTCATACCCAGCCTGAGGTCATCTCTCCTTACTCAGCCAGAGGTCATGTTCCTACCCAGCCAAAGGTCATCTCTCTACCCAGCCAGAGGTCATCTCGCTACCCAGCCAAAGGTCACCTTACTCAGCCAGAGTTCATCTCCCTACTCAGCCAGAGGTCATCTCCTTACTCAGCCAGAGGTCATCTCCTTACCCAGCCAGAGGTCATCTCCTTACCCAGCCAGAGGTCATCTCCCTACCCAGCCAGAGGTCATCTCCTTACCCAGCCAGAGGGCATCTCCCTGTCCAGCCAGAGGTCATCTCCCTACCCAGCCAGAGGTCATCTCCCTATCCAGCTAGAGGTCATACACAGCCATAGGTCATACCCAGCCAGAGGTCATCTCTCCTTACTCAGCCAGAGGTCATCTCCCTACCCAGCCAAAGGTCATCTCTCTACCAAGCCAGAGGTCATCTCGCTACCCAGCCAAAGGTCACCTTACTCAGCCAGAGGTCATCTCCCTACTCAGCCAGAGGTCATCTCCTTACTCAGCCAGAGGTCACCTCCTTACTCAGCCAGAGGTCATCTCCCTACCCAGCCAGAGGTCTTACCCAGCCAGAGGTCATCTCCCTACCCAGCCAAAGGTCATCTCTCTACCCAGCCAGAGGTCATTGCGCTACCCAGCCAAAGGTCACCTCCTTCCTCAGCCAGAGGTCATCTCGCTACCCAGCCAAAGGTCATCTCTCTACCCAGCCAGCGGTCATCTCGCTACCCAGCCAAAGGTCACCTCCTTCCTCAGCCAGAGGTCACCTCCTTACTCAGCCAGAGGTCATCTCTCTACTCCTCCAGAGGTCATCTCCCTACTCAGCCAGAGGTCATCTCTCTACTCAGCCAGAGGTCATACCCAGCCAGAGGTCATCTCCCTACCCAGCCAGAGGTCATACCCAGCCAGAGGTCATCTCGCTACCCAGCCAAAGGTCACCTTACTCAGCCAGAGGTCATCTCCCTACTCAGCCAGAGGTCATCTCCTTACTCAGCCAGAGGTCATCTCCTTACTCAGCCAGAGGTAATCTCCCTACCCAGCCAGAGGTCATCTCCCTATCCAGCTAGAGGTCATACCCAGCCAGAGGTCATACCCAGCCAGAGGTCATCTCCCTACTAAGCCAGAGGTCATCTCTCTACTCAGCCAGAGGTCATACCCAGCCAGAGGTCATCTCCCTACCCAGCCAGAGGTCATACCCAGCCAGAGGTCATCTCTCTATCCAGCCAGAGGTCATCTCGCTACCCAGCCAAAGGTCACCTTACTCAGCCAGAGGTCATCTCCCTACTCAGCCAGAGGTCATCTCCTTACCCAGCCAGAGGTCATCTCCCTACCCAGCCAGAGGTCATCTCGTTACCTAGCCAGAGGGCATCTCCCTGCCCAGCCAGAGGTCATCTCCCTACCCAGCCAGAGGTCATCTCCCTATCCAGCTAGAGGTCATACCCAGCCAGAGGTCATACCCAGCCAGAGGTCATCTCCCTACCCAGCCAGAGGTCATACCCAGCCAGAGGTCATCTCCCTACCCAGCCAGAGGTCATACCCAGCCAGAGGTCATCTCTCCTTACTCAGCCAGAGGTCATCTCCCTACCCAGCCAAAGGTCATCTCGCTACCCAGCCAAAGGTCATCTTACTCAGCCAGAGGTCATCTCCCTACTCAGCCAGAGGTCATCTCCCTACTAAGCCAGAGGTCATCTCTCTACTCAGCCAGAGGTCATACCCAGCCAGAGGTCATCTCCCTACCCAGCCAGAGGTCATACCCAGCCAGAGGTCATCTCCCTACTCAGCCAGAGGTCATCTCCCTACCCAGCCAGAGGTCATACCCAGCCTGAGGTCATCTCTCCTTACTCAGCCAGAGGTCATCTCCCTACCCAGCCAAAGGTCATCTCTCTACCCAGCCAGAGGTCATCTCGCTACCCAGCCAAAGGTCACCTTACTCAGCCAGAGTTCATCTCCCTACTCAGCCAGAGGTCATCTCCTTACTCAGCCAGAGGTCATCTCCTTACCCAGCCAGAGGTCATCTCCCTACCCCGCCAGAGGTCATCTCCTTACCCAGCCAGAGGGCATCTCCCTGTCCAGCCAGAGGTCATCTCCCTACCCAGCCAGAGGTCATCTCCCTATCCAGCTAGAGGTCATACACAGCCATAGGTCATACCCAGCCAGAGGTCATCTCCCTACCCAGCCAAAGGTCATCTCTCTACCAAGCCAGAGGTCATCTCGCTACCCAGCCAAAGGTCACCTTACTCAGCCAGAGGTCATCTCCCTACTCAGCCAGAGGTCATCTCCTTACTCAGCCAGAGGTCACCTCCTTACTCAGCCAGAGGTCATCTCCCTACTCAGCCAGAGGTCATCTCTCTACCCAGCCAGAGGTCTTACCCAGCCAGAGGTCATCTCCCTACCCAGCCAAAGGTCATCTCTCTACCCAGCCAGAGGTCATTGCGCTACCCAGCCAAAGGTCACCTCCTTCCTCAGCCAGAGGTCATCTCGCTACCCAGCCAAAGGTCATCTCTCTACCCAGCCAGCGGTCATCTCGCTACCCAGCCAGCGGTCATCTCGCTACCCAGCCAAAGGTCACCTCCTTCCTCAGCCAGAGGTCACCTCCTTACTCAGCCAGAGGTCATCTCTCTACTCCTCCAGAGGTCATCTCCCTACTCAGCCAGAGGTCATCTCTCTACTCAGCCAGAGGTCATACCCAGCCAGAGGTCATCTCCCTACCCAGCCAGAGGTCATACCCTGCCAGAGGTCATCTCCCTACTCAGCCAGAGGTCATCTCCCTACCCAGCCAGAGGTCATACCCAGCCAGAGGTCATCTCCCTACCCAGCCAGAGGTCATACCCAGCCAGAGGTCATCTCTCTACCCAGCCAGAGGTCATCTCCCTACCCAGCCAAAGGTCATCTCGCTACCCAGCCAAAGGTCATCTTACTCAGCCAGAGGTCATCTCCCTACTCAGCCAGAGATCATCTCCTTACTCAGCCAGAGGTCATCTCCCTACTCAGCCAGAGGTCATCTCTCTACCCAGCCAGAGGTCTTACCCAGCCAGAGGTCATCTCCCTACCCAGCCAAAGGTCAACTCTCTACCCAGCCAGAGGTCATCTCGCTACCCAGCCAAAGGTCACCTCCTTCCTCAGCCAGAGGTCATCTCCCTACCCAGCCAGAGGTCTTACCCAGCCAGAGGTCATCTCCCTACCCAGCCAAAGGTCATCTCTCTACCCAGCCAGAGGTCATTGCGCTACCCAGCCAAAGGTCACCTCCTTCCTCAGCCAGAGGTCATCTCGCTACCCAGCCAAAGGTCATCTCTCTACCCAGCCAGCGGTCATCTCGCTACCCAGCCAAAGGTCACCTCCTTCCTCAGCCAGAGGTCACCTCCTTACTCAGCCAGAGGTCATCTCTCTACTCCTCCAGAGGTCATCTCCCTACTCAGCCAGAGGTCATCTCTCTACTCAGCCAGAGGTCATACCCAGCCAGAGGTCATCTCCCTACCCAGCCAGAGGTCATACCCAGCCAGAGGTCATCTCGCTACCCAGCCAAAGGTCACCTTACTCAGCCAGAGGTCATCTCCCTACTCAGCCAGAGGTCATCTCCTTACTCAGCCAGAGGTCATCTCCTTACTCAGCCAGAGGTAATCTCCCTACCCAGCCAGAGGTCATCTCCCTATCCAGCTAGAGGTCATACCCAGCCAGAGGTCATACCCAGCCAGAGGTCATCTCCCTACTAAGCCAGAGGTCATCTCTCTACTCAGCCAGAGGTCATACCCAGCCAGAGGTCATCTCCCTACCCAGCCAGAGGTCATACCCAGCCAGAGGTCATCTCTCTATCCAGCCAGAGGTCATCTCGCTACCCAGCCAAAGGTCACCTTACTCAGCCAGAGGTCATCTCCCTACTCAGCCAGAGGTCATCTCCTTACCCAGCCAGAGGTCATCTCCCTACCCAGCCAGAGGTCATCTCGTTACCTAGCCAGAGGGCATCTCCCTGCCCAGCCAGAGGTCATCTCCCTACCCAGCCAGAGGTCATCTCCCTATCCAGCTAGAGGTCATACCCAGCCAGAGGTCATACCCAGCCAGAGGTCATCTCCCTACCCAGCCAGAGGTCATACCCAGCCAGAGGTCATCTCCCTACCCAGCCAGAGGTCATACCCAGCCAGAGGTCATCTCTCCTTACTCAGCCAGAGGTCATCTCCCTACCCAGCCAAAGGTCATCTCGCTACCCAGCCAAAGGTCATCTTACTCAGCCAGAGGTCATCTCCCTACTCAGCCAGAGATCATCTCCTTACTCAGCCAGAGGTCATCTCCCTACTCAGCCAGAGGTCATCTCTCTACCCAGCCAGAGGTCTTACCCAGCCAGAGGTCATCTCCCTACCCAGCCAAAGGTCAACTCTCTACCCAGCCAGAGGTCATCTCGCTACCCAGCCAAAGGTCACCTCCTTCCTCAGCCAGAGGTCATCTCGCTACCCAGCCAAAGGTCACCTCCTTACTCAGCCAGAGGTCACCTCCTTACTCAGCCAGAGGCCATCTCTCTACTCCTCCAGAGGTCATCTCCCTACTAAGCCAGAGGTCATCTCTCTACTCAGCCAGAGGTCATACCCAGCCAGAGGTCATCTACCTACCCAGCCAGAGGTCATACCCAGCCAGAGGTCATCTCCCTACTCAGCCAGAGGTCATCTCCCTACCCAGCCAGAGGTCATACCCAGCCTGAGGTCATCTCTCCTTACTCAGCCAGAGGTCATCTCCCTACCCAGCCAAAGGTCATCTCTACCCAGCCAGAGGTCATCTCGCTACCCAGCCAAAGGTCACCTTACTCAGCCAGAGTTCATCTCCCTACTCAGCCAGAGGTCATCTCCTTACTCAGCCAGAGGTCATCTCCTTACCCAGCCAGAGGTCATCTCCCTACCCCGCCAGAGGTCATCTCCTTACCCAGCCAGAGGGCATCTCCCTGTCCAGCCAGAGGTCATCTCCCTACCCAGCCAGAGGTCATCTCCCTATCCAGCTAGAGGTCATACACAGCCATAGGTCATACCCAGCCAGAGGTCATCTCCCTACCCAGCCAAAGGTCATCTCTCTACCAAGCCAGAGGTCATCTCGCTACCCAGCCAAAGGTCACCTTACTCAGCCAGAGGTCATCTCCTACTCAGCCAGAGGTCATCTCCTTACTCAGCCAGAGGTCACCTCCTTACTCAGCCAGAGGTCATCTCCCTACTCAGCCAGAGGTCATCTCTCTACCCAGCCAGAGGTCTTACCCAGCCAGAGGTCATCTCCCTACCCAGCCAAAGGTCATCTCTCTACCCAGCCAGAGGTCATTGCGCTACCCAGCCAAAGGTCACCTCCTTCCTCAGCCAGAGGTCATCTCGCTACCCAGCCAAAGGTCATCTCTCTACCCAGCCAGCGGTCATCTCGCTACCCAGCCAGCGGTCATCTCGCTACCCAGCCAAAGGTCACCTCCTTCCTCAGCCAGAGGTCACCTCCTTACTCAGCCAGAGGTCATCTCTCTACTCCTCCAGAGGTCATCTCCCTACTCAGCCAGAGGTCATCTCTCTACTCAGCCAGAGGTCATACCCAGCCAGAGGTCATCTCCCTACCCAGCCAGAGGTCATACCCTGCCAGAGGTCATCTCCCTACTCAGCCAGAGGTCATCTCCCTACCCAGCCAGAGGTCATACCCAGCCAGAGGTCATCTCCCTACCCAGCCAGAGGTCATACCCAGCCAGAGGTCATCTCTCTACCCAGCCAGAGGTCATCTCCTACCCAGCCAAAGGTCATCTCGCTACCCAGCCAAAGGTCATCTTACTCAGCCAGAGGTCATCTCCCTACTCAGCCAGAGATCATCTCCTTACTCAGCCAGAGGTCATCTCCCTACTCAGCCAGAGGTCATCTCTCTACCCAGCCAGAGGTCTTACCCAGCCAGAGGTCATCTCCCTACCCAGCCAAAGGTCAACTCTCTACCCAGCCAGAGGTCATCTCGCTACCCAGCCAAAGGTCACCTCCTTCCTCAGCCAGAGGTCATCTCGCTACCCAGCCAAAGGTCACCTCCTTACTCAGCCAGAGGTCACCTCCTTACTCAGCCAGAGGTCATCTCTCTACTCAGCCAGAGGCCATCTCTCTACTCCTCCAGAGGTCATCTCCCTACTAAGCCAGAGGTCATCTCTCTACTCAGCCAGAGGTCATACCCAGCCAGAGGTCATCTCCCTACCCAGCCAGAGGTCATACCCAGCCAGAGGTCATCTCCCTACTCAGCCAGAGGTCATCTCCCTACCCAGCCAGAGGTCATACCCAGCCTGAGGTCATCTCTCCTTACTCAGCCAGAGGTCATGTCCCTACCCAGCCAAAGGTCATCTCTCTACCCAGCCAGAGGTCATCTCGCTACCCAGCCAAAGGTCACCTTACTCAGCCAGAGTTCATCTCCCTACTCAGCCAGAGGTCATCTCCTTACTCAGCCAGAGGTCATCTCCTTACCCAGCCAGAGGTCATCTCCTTACCCAGCCAGAGGTCATCTCCCTACCCAGCCAGAGGTCATCTCCTTACCCAGCCAGAGGGCATCTCCCTGTCCAGCCAGAGGTCATCTCCCTACCCAGCCAGAGGTCATCTCCCTACCCAGCCAGAGGTCATCTCCTTACCCAGCCAGAGGGCATCTCCCTGTCCAGCCAGAGGTCATCTCCCTACCCAGCCAGAGGTCATCTCCTTACCCAGCCAGAGGTCATCTCCTTACCCAGCCAGAGGTCATCTCCCTACCCAGCCAGAGGTCATCTCCTTACCCAGCCAGAGGGCATCTCCCTGTCCAGCCAGAGGTCATCTCCCTACCCAGCCAGAGGTCATCTCCCTACCCAGCCAGAGGTCATCTCCCTATCCAGCTAGAGGTCATACACAGCCATAGGTCATACCCAGCCAGAGGTCATCTCCCTACCCAGCCAAAGGTCATCTCTCTACCAAGCCAGAGGTCATCTCGCTACCCAGCCAAAGGTCACCTTACTCAGCCAGAGGTCATCTCCCTACTCAGCCAGAGGTCATCTCCTTACTCAGCCAGAGGTCACCTCCTTACTCAGCCAGAGGTCATCTCCCTACTCAGCCAGAGGTCATCTCTCTACCCAGCCAGAGGTCTTACCCAGCCAGAGGTCATCTCCCTACCCAGCCAAAGGTCATCTCTCTACCCAGCCAGAGGTCATTGCGCTACCCAGCCAAAGGTCTACTCCTTCCTCAGCCAGAGGTCATCTCGCTACCCAGCCAAAGGTCATCTCTCTACCCAGCCAGCGGTCATCTCGCTACCCAGCCAAAGGTCACCTCCTTCCTCAGCCAGAGGTCACCTCCTTACTCAGCCAGAGGTCATCTCCCTACTCAGCCAGAGGTCATCTCTCTACTCAGCCAGAGGTCATACCCAGCCAGAGGTCATCTCCCTACCCAGCCAGAGGTCATACCCTGCCAGAGGTCATCTCCCTACTCAGCCAGAGGTCATCTCCCTACCCAGCCAGAGGTCATACCCAGCCAGAGGTCATCTCCCTACCCAGCCAGAGGTCATACCCAGCCAGAGGTCATCTCTCTACCCAGCCAGAGGTCATCTCCCTACCCAGCCAAAGGTCATCTCGCTACCCAGCCAAAGGTCATCTTACTCAGCCAGAGGTCATCTCCCTACTCAGCCAGAGATCATCTCCTTACTCAGCCAGAGGTCATCTCCCTACTCAGCCAGAGGTCATCTCTCTACCCAGCCAGAGGTCTTACCCAGCCAGAGGTCATCTCCCTACCCAGCCAAAGGTCAACTCTCTACCCAGCCAGAGGTCATCTCGCTACCCAGCCAAAGGTCACCTCCTTCCTCAGCCAGAGGTCATCTCGCTACCCAGCCAAAGGTCACCTCCTTACTCAGCCAGAGGTCACCTCCTTACTCAGCCAGAGGTCATCTCTCTACTCAGCCAGAGGCCATCTCTCTACTCCTCCAGAGGTCATCTCCCTACTAAGCCAGAGGTCATCTCTCTACTCAGCCAGAGGTCATACCCAGCCAGAGGTCATCTCCCTACCCAGCCAGAGGTCATACCCAGCCAGAGGTCATCTCTCTACCCAGCCAGAGGTCATCTCCCTACCCAGCCAAAGGTCATCTCGCTACCCAGCCAAAGGTCATCTTACTCAGCCAGAGGTCATCTCCCTACTCAGCCAGAGATCATCTCCTTACTCAGCCAGAGGTCATCTCCCTACTCAGCCAGAGGTCATCTCTCTACCCAGCCAGAGGTCTTACCCAGCCAGAGGTCATCTCCCTACCCAGCCAAAGGTCAACTCTCTACCCAGCCAGAGGTCATCTCGCTACCCAGCCAAAGGTCACCTCCTTCCTCAGCCAGAGGTCATCTCGCTACCCAGCCAAAGGTCACCTCCTTACTCAGCCAGAGGTCACCTCCTTACTCAGCCAGAGGTCATCTCTCTACTCAGCCAGAGGCCATCTCTCTACTCCTCCAGAGGTCATCTCCCTACTAAGCCAGAGGTCATCTCTCTACTCAGCCAGAGGTCATACCCAGCCAGAGGTCATCTCCCTACCCAGCCAGAGGTCATACCCAGCCAGAGGTCATCTCCCTACTCAGCCAGAGGTCATCTCCCTACCCAGCCAGAGGTCATACCCAGCCTGAGGTCATCTCTCCTTACTCAGCCAGAGGTCATGTCCCTACCCAGCCAAAGGTCATCTCTCTACCCAGCCAGAGGTCATCTCGCTACCCAGCCAAAGGTCACCTTACTCAGCCAGAGTTCATCTCCCTACTCAGCCAGAGGTCATCTCCTTACTCAGCCAGAGGTCATCTCCTTACCCAGCCAGAGGTCATCTCCTTACCCAGCCAGAGGTCATCTCCCTACCCAGCCAGAGGTCATCTCCTTACCCAGCCAGAGGGCATCTCCCTGTCCAGCCAGAGGTCATCTCCCTACCCAGCCAGAGGTCATCTCCCTATCCAGCTAGAGGTCATACACAGCCATAGGTCATACCCAGCCAGAGGTCATCTCTCCTTACTCAGCCAGAGGTCATCTCCCTACCCAGCCAAAGGTCATCTCTCTACCAAGCCAGAGGTCATCTCGCTACCCAGCCAAAGGTCACCTTACTCAGCCAGAGGTCATCTCCCTACTCAGCCAGAGGTCATCTCCTTACTCAGCCAGAGGTCACCTCCTTACTCAGCCAGAGGTCATCTCCCTACTCAGCCAGAGGTCATCTCTCTACCCAGCCAGAGGTCTTACCCAGCCAGAGGTCATCTCCCTACCCAGCCAAAGGTCATCTCTCTACCCAGCCAGAGGTCATTGCGCTACCCAGCCAAAGGTCACCTCCTTCCTCAGCCAGAGGTCATCTCGCTACCCAGCCAAAGGTCATCTCTCTACCCAGCCAGCGGTCATCTCGCTACCCAGCCAAAGGTCACCTCCTTCCTCAGCCAGAGGTCACCTCCTTACTCAGCCAGAGGTCATCTCTCTACTCCTCCAGAGGTCATCTCCCTACTCAGCCAGAGGTCATCTCTCTACTCAGCCAGAGGTCATACCCAGCCAGAGGTCATCTCCCTACCCAGCCAGAGGTCATACCCAGCCAGAGGTCATCTCGCTACCCAGCCAAAGGTCACCTTACTCAGCCAGAGGTCATCTCCCTACTCAGCCAGAGGTCATCTCCTTACTCAGCCAGAGGTCATCTCCTTACTCAGCCAGAGGTAATCTCCCTACCCAGCCAGAGGTCATCTCCCTATCCAGCTAGAGGTCATACCCAGCCAGAGGTCATACCCAGCCAGAGGTCATCTCCCTACTAAGCCAGAGGTCATCTCTCTACTCAGCCAGAGGTCATACCCAGCCAGAGGTCATCTCCCTACCCAGCCAGAGGTCATACCCAGCCAGAGGTCATCTCCCTACTCAGCCAGAGGTCATCTCCCCACCCAGCCAGAGGTCATACCCAGCCAGAGGTCATCTCTCCCTACTCAGCCAGAGGTCATCTCCTTACTCAGCCAGAGGTCATCTCCCTACTCAGCCAGAGGTCATCTCGCTACCCAGCCAAAGGTCACCTCCTTACTCAGCCAGAGGTCACCTCCTTACTCAGCCAGAGGTCATCTCCCTACCCAGCCAGAGGTCATCTCCCTACCCAGCCAGAGGTCATCTCCCTACCCAGCCAGAGGTCATACCCAGCCAGAGGTCATCTCCCTACTCAGCCAGAGGTCATCTCCCCACCCAGCCAGAGGTCATACCCAGCCAGAGGTCATCTCTCCCTACTCAGCCAGAGGTCATCTCCTTACTCAGCCAGAGGTCATCTCCCTACTCAGCCAGAGGTCATCTCGCTACCCAGCCAAAGGTCACCTTACTCAGCCAGAGGTCATCTCCCTACTCAGCCAGAGGTCATCTCCTTACTCAGCCAGAGGTCACCTCCTTACTCAGCCAGAGGTCATCTCCCTACTCAGCCAGAGGTCATCTCTCTACCCAGCCAGAGGTCTTACCCAGCCAGAGGTCATCTCCCTACCCAGCCAAAGGTCATCTCTCTACCCAGCCAGAGGTCATTGCGCTACCCAGCCAAAGGTCACCTCCTTCCTCAGCCAGAGGTCATCTCGCTACCCAGCCAAAGGTCATCTCTCTACCCAGCCAGCGGTCATCTCGCTACCCAGCCAAAGGTCACCTCCTTCCTCAGCCAGAGGTCACCTCCTTACTCAGCCAGAGGTCATCTCTCTACTCCTCCAGAGGTCATCTCCCTACTCAGCCAGAGGTCATCTCTCTACTCAGCCAGAGGTCATACCCAGCCAGAGGTCATCTCCCTACCCAGCCAGAGGTCATACCCTGCCAGAGGTCATCTCCCTACTCAGCCAGAGGTCATCTCCCTACCCAGCCAGAGGTCATACCCAGCCAGAGGTCATCTCCCTACCCAGCCAGAGGTCATACCCAGCCAGAGGTCATCTCTCTACCCAGCCAGAGGTCATCTCCCTACCCAGCCAAAGGTCATCTCGCTACCCAGCCAAAGGTCATCTTACTCAGCCAGAGGTCATCTCCCTACTCAGCCAGAGATCATCTCCTTACTCAGCCAGAGGTCATCTCCCTACTCAGCCAGAGGTCATCTCTCTACCCAGCCAGAGGTCTTACCCAGCCAGAGGTCATCTCCCTACCCAGCCAAAGGTCAACTCTCTACCCAGCCAGAGGTCATCTCGCTACCCAGCCAAAGGTCACCTCCTTCCTCAGCCAGAGGTCATCTCGCTACCCAGCCAAAGGTCACCTCCTTACTCAGCCAGAGGTCACCTCCTTACTCAGCCAGAGGCCATCTCTCTACTCCTCCAGAGGTCATCTCCCTACTAAGCCAGAGGTCATCTCTCTACTCAGCCAGAGGTCATACCCAGCCAGAGGTCATCTCCCTACCCAGCCAGAGGTCATACCCAGCCAAAGGTCACCTCCTTCCTCAGCCAGAGGTCATCTCGCTACCCAGCCAAAGGTCACCTCCTTACTCAGCCAGAGGTCACCTCCTTACTCAGCCAGAGGTCATCTCTCTACTCAGCCAGAGGCCATCTCTCTACTCCTCCAGAGGTCATCTCCCTAATAAGCCAGAGGTCATCTCTCTACTCAGCCAGAGGTCATACCCAGCCAGAGGTCATCTCCCTACCCAGCCAGAGGTCATACCCAGCCAGAGGTCATCTCCCTACTCAGCCAGAGGTCATCTCCCTACCCAGCCAGAGGTCATACCCAGCCTGAGGTCATCTCTCCTTACTCAGCCAGAGGTCATGTCCCTACCCAGCCAAAGGTCATCTCTCTACCCAGCCAGAGGTCATCTCGCTACCCAGCCAAAGGTCACCTTACTCAGCCAGAGTTCATCTCCCTACTCAGCCAGAGGTCATCTCCTTACTCAGCCAGAGGTCATCTCCTTACCCAGCCAGAGGTCATCTCCTTACCCAGCCAGAGGTCATCTCCCTACCCAGCCAGAGGTCATCTCCTTACCCAGCCAGAGGGCATCTCCCTGTCCAGCCAGAGGTCATCTCCCTACCCAGCCAGAAGTCATCTCCCTATCCAGCTAGAGGTCATACACAGCCATAGGTCATACCCAGCCAGAGGTCATCTCTCCTTACTCAGCCAGAGGTCATCTCCCTACCCAGCCAAAGGTCATCTCTCTACCAAGCCAGAGGTCATCTCGCTACCCAGCCAAAGGTCACCTTACTCAGCCAGAGGTCATCTCCCTACTCAGCCAGAGGTCATCTCCTTACTCAGCCAGAGGTCACCTCCTTACTCAGCCAGAGGTCATCTCCCTACTCAGCCAGAGGTCATCTCTCTACCCAGCCAGAGGTCTTACCCAGCCAGAGGTCATCTCCCTACCCAGCCAAAGGTCATCTCTCTACCCAGCCAGAGGTCATTGCGCTACCCAGCCAAAGGTCACCTCCTTCCTCAGCCAGAGGTCATCTCGCTACCCAGCCAAAGGTCATCTCTCTACCCAGCCAGCGGTCATCTCGCTACCCAGCCAAAGGTCACCTCCTTCCTCAGCCAGAGGTCACCTCCTTACTCAGCCAGAGGTCATCTCTCTACTCAGCCAGAGGTCATCTCTCTACTCAGCCAGAGGTCATACCCAGCCAGAGGTCATCTCCCTACCCAGCCAGAGGTCATACCCAGCCAGAGGTCATCTCGCTACCCAGCCAAAGGTCACCTTACTCAGCCAGAGGTCATCTCCCTACTCAGCCAGAGGTCATCTCCCTACTCAGCCAGAGGTCATCTCCTTACTCAGCCAGAGGTAATCTCCCTACCCAGCCAGAGGTCATCTCCCTATCCAGCTAGAGGTCATACCCAGCCAGAGGTCATACCCAGCCAGAGGTCATCTCCCTACTAAGCCAGAGGTCATCTCTCTACTCAGCCAGAGGTCATACCCAGCCAGAGGTCATCTCCCTACCCAGCCAGAGGTCATACCCAGCCAGAGGTCATCTCCCTACTCAGCCAGAGGTCATCTCCCCACCCAGCCAGAGGTCATACCCAGCCAGAGGTCATCTCTCCCTACTCAGCCAGAGGTCATCTCCTTACTCAGCCAGAGGTCATCTCCCTACTCAGCCAGAGGTCATCTCGCTACCCAGCCAAAGGTCACCTCCTTACTCAGCCAGAGGTCACCTCCTTACTCAGCCAGAGGTCATCTCCCTACCCAGCCAGAGGTCATCTCCCTACCCAGCCAGAGGTCATCTCCCTACCCAGCCAGAGGTCATACCCAGCCAGAGGTCATCTCCCTACTCAGCCAGAGGTCATCTCCCCACCCAGCCAGAGGTCATACCCAGCCAGAGGTCATCTCTCCCTACTCAGCCAGAGGTCATCTCCTTACTCAGCCAGAGGTCATCTCCTACTCAGCCAGAGGTCATCTCGCTACCCAGCCAAAGGTCACCTCCTTACTCAGCCAGAGGTCACCTCCTTACTCAGCCAGAGGTCATCTCCCTACCCAGCCAGAGGTCATCTCCCTACCCAGCCAGAGGTCATCTCCCTACCCAGCCAGAGGTCATCTCTCTACCCAGCCAGAGGTCATCTCCCTACCCAGCCAGAGGTCTTACCCAGCCAGAGGTCATCTCCCTACCCAGCCAAAGGTCATCTCTCTACCCAGCCAGAGATCATCTCGCTACCCAACCAAAGGTTACCTCCTTCCTCAGCCAGAGGTCATCTCCCTACCCAGCCAGAGGTCATCTCGCTACCCAGCCAAAGGTCACCTCCTTACTCAGCCAGAGGTCATCTCGCTACCCAACCAAAGGTTACCTCCTTCCTCAGCCAGAGGTCATCTCCCTACCCAGCCAGAGGTCATCTCGCTACCCAGCCAAAGGTCACCTCCTTACTCAGCCAGAGGTCATCTCGCTACCCAGCCAAAGGTCACCTCCTTACTCAGCCAGAGGTCACCTCCTTACTCAGGCAGAGGTCATCTCCCTACCCAGCCAGAGGTCATCTCTCTACTCAGCCAGAGGTCATCTCTCTACTCAGCCAGAGGTCATCTCTCTACTCAGCCAGAGGTCATCTCCCTACCCAGCCAGAGGTCATCTCGCTACCCAGCCAGAGGTTGGGTCAATTACATTTAAATTCTAGTAAGAAACTGAAATTCTATTTCCAAAAATGCTTCCTGAATTGACTGAATTGGAATGGAATTGACCCGAACCATGCAAGTGGTCGCCTTTACTAAAACTCTGTTCCACCATCCGTCCACTGTGAGCTCCAGACAGACCCTCAGCGTACCTTGTGGTTCCCCCAGAGTCGAGCTAGTCCGTTGGGGTCGACCACCCTGAACACCAGGCTCTCCTGGTCCTCCCAGCGGATGAAGGGCTGGTAGCGCTGGTCTGACAACAGCTGGTACACATAGTCCCACAGCAACCTGCAGTCTACACAGAGAGAGAGAGCTACAGTGGGTCTGTGTGTGTGTGTGTGTGTGTGTGTGTGTGTGTGTGTGTGTGTGTGTGTGTGTGTGTGTGTGTGTGTGTGTGTGTGTGTGTGTGTGTGTGTGTGTGTGTGTGTGTGTGTGTGTGTGTGTTACCTGGGATCTTGCCGTTAGCCTCTCTAGGTGGGACTTCTCTCTCAGTCCTCTCCTGATTGGACAGGTTGAGAGGCTCCTCCTCCTGGGAGCTAGGGATTGTGGGATGACACTTCGACACATCTGAGAGAAAGAGATTTTTATTGTTTATTTCACTTTAGTTTATTATCTAGTTCACTTGCTTTGGCAATGTTAACACATGTTTCCCATCTCAATAAAGCCCCTTGAATTGAATTGAGAGAGAGAGAGATCACAAACATATTCAAATGCATGTTCACCAGCAGTTGATGTGCAGAGTGCTTGGTACTCACCAGTGTGTGTGTGTGTGTGTGTGTGTGTGTGTGTGTGTGTGTGTGTGTGTGTGTGTGTGTGTGTGTGTGTGTGTGTGTGTGTGTGTGTGTGTGTGTGTGTGTGTGTGTGTGTGTGTGTGTGTGTGTGTGTGTTAATAACTGACCAATCTGTGTGTGTTGTGCAGAGTGTGTGTACTAGATGGCTGCTGGACCATTGGGCAGAACAGCTACACCTCTATTGGACTAGGAGACTAGATAGACAGAGAGGAGTGGGGGAAACAGAGAGGAGTGGGGGGAGACAGAGAGGGAGAGAGGGGGAGAGGGGGAGACAGAGAGGAGAGACAGAGAGGAGAGACAGGGAGGAGAGAGACAGAGGGGAGAGAGGGGGAGACAGAGAGGAGTGGGGGAGACAGAGAGGAGAGAGGGGGAGAGGGGGGGGAGACAGAGAGGAGAGACAGAGAGGAGAGACAGAGAGGGAGAGAGGGGGAGACAGAGAGGAGAGACAGAGAGGAGAGACAGAGAGGAGAGACAGAGAGGAGAGAGGGGGAGACAGAGAGGAGAGAGAGAGAGGAGAGAGACAGAGAAGAGAGAGACAGAGAGGAGAGAGACAGAGAAGAGAGAGACAGAGAGGAGAGAGACAGAGAGGAGAGAGACAGAGAAGAGAGAGACAGAGAGGAGAGAGACAGAGAGGAGAGAGACAGAGAAGAGAGAGACAGAGAGGAGAGAGGGGGAGACAGAGAGGAGAGAGACAGAGAGGAGAGAGACAGAGAGGAGAGACAGAGAGGAGAGAGGGGGAGACAGAGAGGAGAGAGACAGAGAAGAGAGAGACAGAGAGGAGAGAGACAGAGAAGAGAGAGACAGAGAGGAGAGAGGGGAGACAGAGAGGAGAGACAGAGAGGAGAGACAGAGAGGAGAGACAGAGAGGAGAGAGGGGAGACAGAGAGAGAGAGACAGAGAGGAGAGAGACAGAGAAGAGAGAGACAGAGAGGAGAGAGGGGGAGACAGAGAGGAGTGGGGGGAGACAGAGAGGAAGAGGAGAGAGGGGGAGAGGGGGAGACAGAGAGGAGAGAGACAGAGAGGAGAGAGGGGGAGACAGAGAGGAGAGACAGAGAGGAGAGACAGAGTGGAGAGAGGGGGAGACAGAGAGGAGAGAGACAGAGAGGAGAGAGGGGGAGACAGAGAGGAGAGAGGGGGAGACAGAGAGGAGAGAGACAGAGAAGAGAGAGACAGAGAGAGAGAGACAGAGAGGAGAGAGACAGAGAGGAGAGAGACAGAGAGGAGAGAGACAGAGAGGAGAGAGACAGAGAGGAGAGAGAGACAGAGAGGAGAGAGACAGAGAGAGAGAGACAGAGAGGAGAGAGACAGAGAGGAGAGGGACAGAGAGAGAGAGACAGAGAAGAGAGAGACAGAGAGGAGAGAGGGGGGAGACAGAGAGGAGAGAGACAGAGAAGAGAGAGACAGAGAGGAGAGAGACAGAGAGGAGAGAGACAGAGAGGAGAGAGACAGAGAGGAGAGAGACAGAGAGGAGAGAGTGACAAAGAAAAAGAGAGGAGGGGAGAAGCTAGGAGAGAAAGTGAAAGATACATCTCTTCTCAACAAAGGAGCAGTTGTTCCTGTTTCTAATCCGTGACTGTTACTGCAAGATAACTCTGCAAAGATAGTTTCAATTACAGCTAGACAATTACAGTGTATGGTGCCTTGACTTCTGCTAGGGTGCTTTCTTCCCTGTGTGATTAGGTGGGGGGTGGGACAAAACACACACCCTACTGCCCTCACGGAAACCACCTACAGCTGATCTGTGTGGCTGTGTCAGTGTGTGGCTGTGTGAGTGTGTGTGTTGCATAGTGCACCAGGAAGTGTCCCTGTCATAAGCACTAAGAACAATACAATGATGGGAAAACAGTGTTAGACGGAAGTCTCTCTGTCTCTCTCTCTGTGTCTCTTTCTCTCTCTTTGTCTGTCTCTCTGTGTCTCTCTGTCTCTCTCTGTGTCTCTGTCTCTCTCTGTGTCTCTCTGTGTCTCTGTCTGTCTCTGTGTCTCTGTCTGTCTCTGTGTCTCTGTCTGTCTCTGTGTCTCTGTCTGTCTCTGTGTCTCTGTCTCTCTCTGTGTCTCTCTCTCTCTGTGTCTCTGTCTCTCTCTGTGTCTCTGTCTCTCTCTGTGTCTCTGTCTGTCTCTGTGTCTCTCTCTCTCTTTGTGTCTGTGTCTCTCTCTGTGTCTGTCTCTCTGTGTCTCTGTCTCTCTCTGTGTCTCTGTCTCTCTGTCTGTCTCTGTGTCTCTGTCTGTCTCTGTGTCTCTGTCTGTCTCTGTCTCTCTGTGTCTCTGTCTGTCTCTGTGTCTCTCTCTCTGTCTCTCTCTGTGTCTCTGTCTGTCTCTGTGTCTCTCTCTCTGTCTGTCTCTCTGTGTCTCTGTCTCTCTCTGTGTCTGTCTCTCTGTGTCTCTGTCTCTCTCTGTGTCTGTCTCTCTGTGTCTCTGTCTGTCTCTGTGTCTCTGTCTGTCTCTATGTCTCTGTCTCTCTCTGTGTCTCTGTCTCTCTCTGTGTCTCTCTCTCTCTGTGTCTCTCTCTCTCTGTGTCTCTGTCTCTCTCTGTGTCTCTGTCTGTCTCCGTGTCTCTCTCTCTCTTTGTGTCTGTCTCTCTGTGTCTCTGTCTCTCTCTGTGTCTGTCTCTCTGTCTCTCTCTGTGTCTGTCTCTCTGTGTCTCTGTCTGTCTCTGTGTCTCTGTCTGTCTCTGTGTCTCTGTCTGTCTCTGTCTCTCTCTGTGTCTCTGTCTCTCTCTGTGTCTCTCTCTCTCTGTGTCTCTGTCTCTCTCTGTGTCTCTGTCTGTCTCCGTGTCTCTCTCTCTCTTTGTGTCTGTGTCTCTCTCTGTGTCTGTCTCTCTGTGTCTCTGTCTCTCTCTGTGTCTGTCTCTCTCTGTGTCTCTGTCTCTCTCTGTGTCTCTGTCTGTCTCTGTGTCTCTGTCTGTCTCTGTGTCTCTATCTCTCTTTGTGTCTGCGTCTCTCTCTGTGTCTGTCTCTCTGTGTCTCTGTCTCTCTCTGTGTCTGTCTCTCTGTGTCTCTGTCTGTCTCTGTGTCTCTGTCTGTCTCTGTGTCTCTGTCTCTCTGTGTCTCTGTCTCTCTCTGTGTCTCTGTCTCTCTCTATGTCTCTGTCTGTCTCTGTGTCTCTGTCTCTCTCTGTCTCTGTGTCTCTGTCTGTCTCTGTCTGTCTCTGTGTCTACGTACCCACTACACAGGGTTACCTAGCGGTCTACGTACCCACTACACAGGGATACCTGGCGGTGTACGTACCCACTACACCAGGGTTACCTAGCGGTGTACGTACCCACTACACCAGGGTTACCTAGCGGTCTACGTACCCACTACACCAGGGTTACCTAGCGGTCTACGTACCCACTACACCAGGGTTACCTAGCGGTCTACGTACCCACTACACCAGGGTTACCTAGCGGTCTACGTACCCACTACACCAGGGTTACCTAGCGGTGTGCGTACCCACTACACCAGGGTTACCTAGCATCTGGTGGGGTCAGGTCTGGGGGGTCAGGTCTGGGGGGAGTCTACTACATCTGGTGGGGTCAGGTCTGGGGGGTCTACTACATCTGGTGGGGTCAGGTCTGGGGGTCTACTACATCTGGTGGGGTCAGGTCTGGGGGGGATCTACTACATCTGGGGGGTCAGGTAGTGGGGGGTCTACTACATCTGGTGGGGTCAGGTCTGGGGGTCTACTACATCTGGTGGGGTCAGGTCTAGGGGGGTCTACTACATCTGGTGGGGTCAGGTCTAGGGGGTCTACTACATCTAATGGGGTCAGGTCTGGGGGTCTACTACATCTGGGGGGTCAGGTATGGGGGATCTACTACATCTAATGGGGTCAGGTATGGGGGGTTTACTACATCTGGTGGGGTCAGGTCTGGGGAGTCTACTACATCTGGTGGGGTCAGGTCTGGGGATCTACTACATCTAATGGGGTCAGGTCTGGGGGTCTACTACATCTGGTGGGGTCAGGTCTGGGGAGTCTACTACATCTGGTGGGGTCAGGTCTGGGGGATCTACTACATCTAATGGGGTCAGGACTGGGGGGTCTACTACATCTGGTGGGGTCAGGTCTAGGGGGATCTACTACATCTGGTGGGGTCAGATATGGAGGGGGTCAGGTCTGGGGGTCTACTACATCTGGGGGGTCAGGTCTGGGGCGGTCTACTACATCTGGTGGGGTCAGGTCTAGGGGGATCTACTACATCTGGTGGGGTCAGGTATGGAGGGGGTCAGGTCTGGGGGGTCAGGTCTGGGGGTCTACTACATCTGGGGGGTCAGGTCTGTGGGGGTCTACTACATCTGGTGGGGTCAGGTCTGGGGGGTCTACTACATCTGGTGGGGTCAGGTCTGGGGGTCTACTACATCTGGTGGGGTCAGGTCTGGGGGGTCTACTACATCTGGTGGGGTCAGGTCTGGGGGTCTACTACATCTGGGGGTCAGGTCTGGGGGGTCAGGTCTGGGGGTCTACTACATCTGGTGGGGTCAGGTCTGGGGGGTCTACTACATCTGGTGGGGTCAGGTATGGGGGGTCAGGACTGGGGGGTCTACTACATCTGGTGGGGTCAGGTCGGGGGGTCAGGTCTGGGGAGGGTCAGGTCTGGGGTGGTCTACTACATCTGGTGGGGTCAGGTCTGGGGGGTCTACTACATCTGGTGGGGTCAGGTCTGGGGGTCTACTACATCTGGGGGGTCAGGTCTGGGGGTCAGGTCTGGGGGGGTCTACTACATCTGGTGGGGTCAGGTCTGGGGGGGGTCTACTACATCTGGTGGGGTCAGGTCTGGGGGGTCAGGACTGGGGGGTCTACTACATCTGGTGGGGTCAGGTCGGGGGGTCAGGTCTGGGGAGGGTCAGGTCTGGGGTGGTCTACTACATCTGGTGGGGTCAGGTCTGGGGGGGTCTACTACATCTGGGGGGGTCAGGTATGGGGGATCTACTACATCTGGTGGGGTCAGGTCTGGGCGGGGTCTACTACATCTGGGGGGGTCAGGTATGGGGGGTCTACTACATCTGGTGGGGTCAGGTCTGGGGGATCTACTACATCTGGTGGGGTCAGGTCTGGGGGGTCTACTACATCTGGTGGGGTCAGGTCTGGGGGTCTACTACATCTGGGGGGTCAGGTCTGGGGGTCAGGTCTGGGGGGTCTACTACATCTGGTGGGGTCAGGTCTGGGGGGTCAGGTCTGGGCGGGGTCAGGTCTGGGGGGGTCAGGTCTGGGGGGGTCAGGTCTGGGGGTCAGGTATGGGGGGTCTACTACATCTGGTGTGGTCAGGTCTGGGGGTCTACTACATCTGGTGGGGTCAGGTCTGGGGGTCAGGTCTGGGGGTCAGGTCTGGGGGTCAGGTCTGGGGGGTCTACTACATCTGGTGGGGTCAGGTCTGGGGGTGTCTACTACATCTGGGGGGGTCAGGTCTGGGGGGTCAGGTCTGGGGGTCAGGTCTGGGGGGTCAGGTCTGGGGGGTCAGGTCTTGGGGGTCAGGTCTGGGGGGGGTCAGGTCTGGGGGTCAGGTCTGGGGGTCAGGTCTGGGGGGTCTACTATTGTTTCATTTAGTATCTGTTGTGTCGGCTTGGGGGGTGATTATATTTCCTCCTAGTATGTTGTACCGAAGTTGACTGACTGAAAAGGAGCATAAAGTTCTGAGTATATCTACTGTTCCCTGAAGGAGGGAATGAGGCACACCGTCCCTTTGCTCGGGAAGTGCGGTATTACATTTAAAAATTCATTTGAAGCCTCATGCTTATCACCTGTGGAAGGCGGGGCTTCCAGCGAGGCCCGGATTTCATTGGCCTTTTCAGGCGTGACTGTAGATCCTTCAAGGCGGGGCTTCCCATAGTGTGTTGTACCTCGTTTCCCTCCTTCAGGGAACAGTAGTTATAGTCATAACGCTTCGTTTTAAGGGATACAGTCATCTTCTCCCTGAAAAGCAGATGTGGGGATTCCACTCAGTTAGAACAGAACCTCATACACTCACGTGTTGATCCATTGGCTCCGAGGGGTTGGGGACCCTGGCTTCCATTGGTTTGGGGTGGCTGGGTGTATTTAGTAGAGGGGAGTTTGTTGAGACTGAGAGGGGGCTCGGTGAGGGTCAGGATGGGTGGAGTTGTGTGGCCTGTGGAGACCTCCCTTCTCTGCTGCTTTACACACTGTAGGAGCTCGAACAGTACATCACCTAGAAACAGAGAGAGAGGAGCCTGTATTGTACATCACCTGGAAACAGAGAGAGGAGCTCATACAGTACATCACCTGGAAACAGAGAGAGAGGAGCCTGTATTGTACATCACCTGGAAACAGAGAGAGAGAGGAGCTCATACAGTACATCACCTGGAAACAGAGAGAGAGAGGAGCCATACAGTACATCACCTGGAAACAGAGAGAGGAGCTCATACAGTACATCACCTGGAAACAGAGAGAGAGGAGCTCATACAGTACATCACCTGGAAACAGAGAGAGGAGCCTGTAGAGTACATCACCTGGAAACAGAGAGAGAGAGGAGCTCATACAGTACATCACCTGGAAACAGAGAGAGAGAGGAGCCATACAGTACATCACCTGGAAACAGAGAGAGGAGCCTGAGCACCTGGAAAACAGAGAGAGGAGCCATACAGTACATCACCTGGAAACAGAGAGAGAGAGGAGCTCATACAGTACATCACCTGGAAACAGAGAGAGAGAGGAGCTCATACAGTACATCACCTGGAAACAGAGAGAGAGGAGCTCATACAGTACATCACCTGGAAACAGAGAGAGAGAGAGAGCCATACAGTACATCACCTGGAAACAGAGAGAGAGAGGAGCTCGTACAGTACATCACCTGGAAACAGAGAGAGAGAGGAGCCATACAGTACATCACCTGGAAACAGAGAGAGAGAGAGCTCATACAGTACATCACCTGGAAACAGAGAGAGAGAAGAGCTCATACAGTACATCACCTGGAAACAGAGAGAGGAGCCTCATACAGTACATCACCTGGAAACAGAGAGGAGAGGAGCCTGTAGAGTACATCACCTGAAAACAGAGAGAGGATCCTGTAGAGTACATCACCTGGAAACAGAGAGAGGAGCTCATACAGTACATCACCTGGAAACAGAGAGAGGAGCTCATACAGTACATCACCTGGAAACAGAGAGAGCTCATACAGTACATCACCTGGAAACAGAGAGAGAGAGGAGCCATACAGTACATCACCTGGAAACAGAGAGAGAGCTCAGAGCATCACCTGGAAACAGAGAGAGGAGCTCATACAGTACATCACCTGGAAACAGAGAGAGAGGAGCCTGTAGAGTACATCACCTGGAAACAGAGAGAGGATCCTGTAGAGTACATCACCTGGAAACAGAGAGAGAGAGCTCATACAGTACATCACCTGGAAACAGAGAGAGGAGGATCCTGTAGAGTACATCACCTGGAAACAGAGAGAGGAGCTCATACAGTACATCACCTGGAAACAGAGAGAGGAGCTCATACAGTACATCACCTGGAAACAGAGAGAGGAGCTCATACAGTACATCACCTGGAAACAGAGAGAGGAGCTCATACAGTACATCACCTGGAAACAGAGAGAGGAGCTCATACAGTACATCACCTGGAAACAGAGAGA